>NC_092235.1:43600456-43642956 GCF_036320965.1 Panulirus ornatus | reverse complement strand
CTCCACCTCCGACACATAGCCCTCTTGGTCAATCTTTCCTCACTCATCCTCTCCATGTGCCCAAACCACTTCAAAACACCCTCTTCTGCTCTCTCAACCACGCTCTTTTTATTTCCACACATCTCTCTTACCCTTACGTTACTCACTCGATCAAACCACCTCACACCACACATTGTCCTCAAACATCTCATTTCCAGCACATCCATCCTCCTGCGCACAACTCTATCCATAGCCCACGCCTCGCAACCATACAACATTGTTGGAACCACTATTCCTTCAAACATACCCATTTTTGCTTTCCGAGATAATGTTCTCGACTTCCACACATTCTTCAAGGCCCCCAGGATTTTCGCCCCCTCCCCCACCCTATGATCCACTTCCGCTTCCATGGTTCCATCCGCTGCCAGATCCACTCCCAGATATCTAAAACACTTCACTTCCTCCAGTTTTTCTCCATTCAAACTCACCTCCCAATTGACTTGACCCTCAACCCTATATATATATATATATATATATATATATATATATATATATATATATATATATATATATATATATATATATATACCCTAACCTGAGCCAGGTACCCATTTCATCGACCAATCCATTGGGTGGACGAACAGCTGGGTTGACTGTGGACCGACTGGTGTAACCACGATTCGAACCAATGCGCTCAACCCTAGGCGGCCCGTGAATGCGCCGAAGCAGAGGTACAAGAGTGGGACGACCCTAGGTGAGGGAGTGGTGGGCCAGGTAAGTGATGAGGGCTATGGAGGAGGAGCAAGGCAAGAAGCATAGCCTGAGTGGCAGCAGAGAAGACTGACTGAACCATGAACGAACACCAGGAGACAAAGTAAACAACAGACACACAGACATTAGTAACAAATGTCTGAACACTACAGAGGGGCTTCTGAATGGGACCAGATACTTCATGTTGGATGATACAATCTCTGAGTCAGCCACCCACCTGCTACCATCTCGTAACATTATAAGAATGACACAGAAGGAGTGGAAGGTGCAAGTCGAGGTCTGGATGTGATGAGAGCCACATTCAATCACGGGAGAAGAGAGAAACAAAGGAAGGAAATAGGTTATGAGAACTGAAGCAACAGACATGGACGGTACGGTCCCGGATATTGAACAGTCAAGAATATGAAAATATAGCAATCATAAATGATTGCGTTCTGAACAGAGATGAGTATCCGGGCTATGTTAAGGTAGGTAAAAAGAACGAACATTTTGCTATGGTCTTCATATGGAGAGAAATACCTGAAGGAAGAGCTCACAACATGGAAAAGAGAATACATAGGCAAAAGGCAAGCAAGAAACAAGATACTCATAACTCGGCAAGAGAAGGGTTATCAACCAGGTGGAGAGCAGAACAGAAAATGGTATACAGAGTTGCAGAAGGATTAAGACTTAAGTGACAAAGAGGTTAGAGTTTAGAGATCACACAGGGGAAATCAAACTAGATGTTTTAGATTTGTCGAGACAAAATGTACCAAGGGAGTTAGACTCGCGTCCGGTATTTCCTCACGGACACACATGAGGAATATAGGAGAGGAAGATGACATGGGAGGAGGAGCTCTGGACCTTCTGTAAAAGTCTCAGGAACTAGTGGATAGATGACCCTCTACACAGCAAAAAAAGGCGTGAAATGCCTGCTTTAGTGTCTCCACAGAATACAATCCTACTGGATGATTTGATACAGCATGAAATATTGAGGGAAGTCGCTAAACGAATTATTTCTGATCGTGTACTACGAGGGTCATTTTCTGTATCAAGATGGGGGTATGACTGGAGACGTTCGTCTCACATGACAAATTGATTTCGCGAGTAAAGTGGAACATCCATACCCTGTGGCCATCATGTCTCGGTCACACTAACCATAAGGTGTGTGTGTGTGTGTGTGTGTGTGTGTGTGTGTGTGTGTGTGTGTGTGTGTGTGTGTGTGTGTGTGTGTGCGTGTGTGTGTGTGTGAACTGAAAGACTGTCTGTCTGCACCTGATCTGCCTCATGTGAACGAGGACCAAGTTAAAGACAGCAACAATAAAGTAACACTTAAAAATGGCAAGGGAAGCAACGACTGCAACCCTGCTCGGTGATGATCGTGGGTGAATAACGAGGGATCCGAACTAAAGAGAATTCGAATGGAACTAACTGGCTACCCAACAAGGAAGGACACATGGAGGAATAAGTTGTTTGAATCTGTGCAGATATTCCTCTACCAGAAAGTCACAAAACACGTGACAATCAGTGCGACAAACTCATCCTCAGTCTTGGATCTCATTTCATGGACAGCAGTCTACGAACATACAACTTAAACTGGAAAAAGCGATCATACAAGTAGGTCTGAGCTCGTGGGTATTAATCAAAGGAATAAAAGAAAAGTTCAACTACCAGAAGGAGTCACAGTAAAATACAATATCTTTGGCAAGAGAAACTGGGACGTGGATTCTATAAGCATTAGAAAACACGAGGATTGGTCAGTTCAATGTCTACTTTTTTTTCACCGCTAAACTGTAGAGCTCTTTACCCTCACATGTTTTTCCAAACTTTTCAATCTATTTTCTTTTAAGAGGTGGGTCAAAAAGGCCAAAAAAGTAGATATGATATGGAGAAAATAAAAAGGGGACAGCAGTCAGGCGGTATTGCTCAGGTATATGAGATCAAGGAATGAGTAAAGCAGAATATGAGAGGAGGAGAAGTTGGAATCTAGATAGAACTATTGTGGACACTGAATATCAACATTCTAAATTTACCATAATCAGACTAACAGATTGAAGGACTCTGAGGACAGGGTTGCTGAAACGAGTATACGTTACGAGATGAATGTTGAGGTATCAATGTATATTCCTGAAGACCATAACTTGTATTCCTATATACATAGGGATACTTTACAGCCTGACTATATAAATCTAACATTTTGTCTCTATATACTGCAGTTTTCTCCAGTACCTGTAATGCCTCCACCGAAACAACATATAGGATAGGAGATAAATGCGATTAAATCTAAATCAAGAAGACATCTTACCTCCTACACCTCCTAAACAGGACAGAGAAGAGTCCTTGAAGAGAACTGAGAACGTGACACGTGATACTAATATCATTATGGAGGATCAAGATTCACATAGGAAGGTCTACAGTCCTGGTGGTACCTCAGTCTGTGTAAAAGGAGTTTTGGGATACACTCGACAAGAACATCTGAGGTACTGCTTAAAAACTCAGTGGAACAGGACTTGTCGTCAAAGACGTGGAAAAGAGAAATAAATGAAAAGGACGGAGAAAATGTGTTAAGCAGCAAGATACTAATTGTAAAATATTATAAAAGACAATCAGAAAGACGAGTGTGAGTACTTGCGGTACAAAAGAGAAACGAACCAAGTTAGAGGCAGTAAAAGTTCAGAGGGAACAGATCATGCGTTGTGAATATTCTGGAGACTCCTTTCTATAGTGAACATCGAACTAGAAAAAAGGAGAAAAAAATAGGTGAGTGAACAATGTATTTTTGGACGACCAAGAGACATTTGACACCGTCCTCCACAGGAGGTTAGGTAACGAAAAATCTCAGACGTTCATAAAATGGGTAGAACGTTGCATCGATAGTTGCGTAAGGGGAAGAAAACGGAGGAAACATGAGCGGGTGCTGGTTTTAGGCTGTGTGAAAATGACGAGTGGTGTCCATCTAGGTTGTCATGGGAACTCTTCCCTTCCTGGTCTGTACAAATGACTTGCAAGATGGAAGCAAGTGATAGCATTTCATACGAACGTTGCCTGAACTACGATAAGGATATTCGGGACTACGATGGCCCCACAAAGAAACTCAGTAAGTCACCAGCATCGGCCACTGAAATCAGACCAAATCAAATGGTAAGTGATGAAGAAGAGACACACTGGTGTGAGGCCAGGCTATGACTGTTACTTCCCGGGGGATGAATTGCAGGAATCCATCCGTTAGAGGGACTTAAGGCGTGACATCATACCCAGTCCTACTGTGGAACGTGTAGAGGAGGGGAAGTCTTTACTGGTCGACATCAAAACTGCAATGGAATACAGAGACAATATGGAGAGACAAGATGTGTAAAGCATACGTTAAATCAGAAGCTTCATCAACATCTTGGTGCAAAAGCGGCGTAAGACATAGTTATGCTAGAGAGAGAGAGAGGGTTCACAGGTGGCCAACCCAAACTGCACACATCCATGGTAGGGGAAATGAAAGAAGTAAAACAAGAAAGATGTTGCTATTGAGCAATTCAATGAAGTTGGAAAGAACCAATGAACTAAAAGACACTACTGGAAAGTAAGCAAGAGAAGAGTCAGACAAACTGTAAGAGTTGCACCTCTAGTTAATATAGCAGCGGACGACTGCAACAAGCCAAGTGAAGAAGCTCAGAATATGGCGAGTAATATACAGCCCACTCACTCCTAATGAGCAAGACAGAGACTGCGAGACCGAAGTCCATTTTTCCTTCTAGTCACATAAATCCCAGTATCCAGGGCTGGTGATACCGTGAGGTAATACTGTCAAGTTTTCTGTTCAAGTAACACGAACAGACTGTGACCAAGTGACCACAGTTTCCTATGTCGCTACTTGTGACTTTCCCACAAGGCCACAGAAAACAACTCACTGTCGTGTGTGGAAGAAGACCAGTATGTTCAGAGCCTAACCTCACCAGGATGGATGAGGTGAGCAGTGATTCATGGCGCCTGGGATTCGCTCGGTGAGGTCAACTGGGGAGGACCAGGTTGGTGGTGAGTAAGGCAGAGTGAGTCACCAGGAGGAACGAGGTCCTAGGGTGCCATCCCTCACCTCACCTCCCCAAGATCTTTATCATTCTTCAGTAGTACAAACAGTGAGCATAACTTTGGCAACAACGGCGTCGTTGTTCATCAGTAGTACAAACAGTGAGCATAACTTTGGCAACAACGGCGTCGTTGTTCATCGTGTCAAATATCGTCGACGTCTACACATACATATGAGAGAGTCGTGACGTGTGAATGATCACAACGAAGAGTGCACGTAAAAGGAGCGTTCGTGTTTACTGCCCCTACACCTTATTTTCATCACTCTTATTTACGGTTAGTTCTTATGATATTTATCTCCAGCCATAACTCATGTTTGATTTATATACTTCTTTTCTTTCTACGTAAGAGGAAGCCTTTTGTTGCTCTCTCTGTGCCGTTAATTCCTCTCCCTTTCTCTTCCTCTCGGTCTATATATATATATATATATATATATATATATATATATATATATATATATATATATATATGGATAGAGTTGTGCGCAGGAGGGTGGATGTGCTGGAAATGAGATGTTTGAGGACAATATGTAGTGTGAGGTGGTTTGATCGAGTAAGTAATGTAAGGGTAAGAGAAATGTGTGGAAATAAAAAGAGTGTGGTTGAGAGAGCAGAAGAGGGTGTTTTGAAATGGTTTGGTCACATGGAGAGAATGACTGAGGAAAGATTGACCAAGAGGATATATGTGTCAGAGGTGGAGGGAACGAGGAGAAGTGGGAGACCAAATTGGAGGTGGAAAGATGGAGTGAAAAAGATTTTGAGTGATCGGGGCCTGAACATGCAGGAGGGTGAAAGGAGGGCAAGGCACAGAGTGAATTGGAACGATGTGGTATACCGGGGTCGACGTGCTGTCAATGGATTGAACCAGGGCATGTGAAGCGTCTGGGGTAAACCATGGAAGTTCTGTGGGGCCTGGATGTGGAAAGGGAGCTGTGGTTTCTGTGCATTATTACATGACAGCTAGAGACTGAGTGTGAACGAATGTGGCCTTTGTCTTTTCCTAGCGCTACCTCGCACACATGAGGGGGGGGAGGGGAATGTTATTCCATGTGTGGCGAGGTGGCGATGGGAATAAATAAAGGCAGACAGTATGAATTATGTACATGTGTATATATGTATGTCTGTGTGTGTATATATATGTATACATTGAGATGTATAGGTATGTATATTTGCGTGTGTGGATGTGTATGTATATACATGTGTATGTGGGTGGGTTGGGCCATTCTTTCGTCTGTTTCCTTGCGCTACCTCGCTAACGCGGGAGACAGCGACAAAGCAAAATGAGCAAAAATAATAAAAATATAAATACATCCCAAGTCTCACGTTGGTGGGTAAATGGCAGCTGTCATTCAAATATATGGATAAGGAAATAATCATCTACCTGTTTACATCCTACACTTGGCCCAAACTTGAATATACCTTTCAAAGAAGGAAAGAAGAACAGGAAGCAAAAGAGAAGGTCCGGAGGAAGACAACACAGATGATACAAGAATTCTTAAGAAATCCTAGTTACAGGGAGATGCTAAAGGCCTTTGTTCTATTTTCCCCGTCATGGAAAATAGAAGAGAAGTGACTTGATCTCGACCTTTAAATCCTAAAACCAGTTTAACGGCGTCATCACTGAACAGTTCATAGCAACATACAAATATCTGATAAACGAGGAACGTGTAAGAAAAGATATAAAGAAGCACTTTCACAGTACATAAGTGGTGGATGAAAGGAATAGACCGAGTGATCAAACTGTGAATGCAGACTACAAAATTGCATTAAAAGACTAAAGTTCAGTAGATGGGGTCCTTGCAGAGCAAAATTTCCTTACCGTACCTTATCAATATGTAATTATACACACACACACACACACACACACACACACACACACACACACACACACACACACAAACACACACACACACACACACACACACACACACGTGTTAGATGATAGAGTGGCAGATATAAGGTGTTTTGGACGAGGTGGTGTGCGAAGTGAGAGGGTTAGGGAGAATGATTTGGTAAACAGAGAAGAGGTAGTAAAAGCTTTGCGGAAGATGAAAGCCGGCAAGGCGGCGGCTTTGGATGGTATTGCAGTGGAATTTATTAAAAAAGGGGGTGACTGTGTTGTTGACTGATTGGTAAGGATATTCAATGTATGTATGACTCATGGTGAGGTGCCTGAGGATTAGCGGAATGCATGCATAGTGCCACTGTACAAAGGCAAAGGGGATAAAGGTGAGTTCTCAAATTACAGAGGTATAAGTTTGTTGAGTATTCCTGGGAAATGATATAGGAAGGTATTGACTGAGAGGGTGAAGGCATGCACAGAGCATCAGACTGGGGAAGAGCAGTGTGGTTTCAGAAGACCACAGGTGTGGATCAGGTGGTTGCTTTGAGGAATGTATGTGAGAAACACTTAGAAAAGCAAATGGATTTGTATGTAGCATTTATGAATCTGGAGAAGGCATAGTTTAGAGTTGATAGAGATGTTCTGTGGGAGGTATCAAAAATATGTGGTGTGGGAGGCAAGTTGTTAGAAGCAGTGAAAAGTTTTTTATCGAGAATGTAAGGCATGTGTGCGAGTGGGAAGAGAGGAAAGTGGTTGGTTCTCGGTGAATGTCGGTTTGCGGCAGGGGTGTGTGATGTCTCCATTGTTGTTTAATTTGTTTATGGATGGGGCTGTTAGGGAGGTGAATGCAAGAGTTTTGGAGAGAGGGGCAAGTATGCAGTCTGTTGTGGATGAGAGAGCTTGGGAAGTGAGTCAGTTGTTGTTCGCTGATGATACAGCGCTGGTAGCTGATTCGGGTAAGAAACTGCTGAAGCTGGTGACTGAGTTTGGAAAGTGTGTGAAAAAAGAATGCTGAGAGTAAATGTGAATAAGAGCAAGGTTATTAGGTACAGCAGGACTGAGGGACAAGTTAATTGGGAGGAAAGTTTGAATGGAGAAAAATTGGAGGAAGTGAAGTGTTTTAGATATCTGGGAGTGGATTTAGCAGCGGATGGAACCATGGAAGCGGAAGTGAGTCACGGGGTGGAGGAGGGGCGAAAGTTCTGGGAGTGTTGAAAAATGTGTGGAAGGCGAGAACATTATCACGGGAAGCAAAAATGGCTATGTTTGAAGGAATAGTGGCTCCAACAATGTTATATGGTTGCGAAGCGTGGGCTATAGATAGAGTTGTGCGGAGAAGGGTGGATGTGTTGGAAATGAGATGTTTGAGGACAATATGTGGTGTGAGGTGGTTTGATCGAGCAAGTAATGAATGGGTAAGAGAGATGTGTGGAAGAGGGTGTTTTGAAATGGTTTGGCCACATGGAGAGAATGACTGAGGAAAGATTGACTAAGAGGATATATGTGTCAGAGGTGGAGGGAACGAGGAGAAGTGGGAGACCAAACTGAAGTGGAAAGATGAAGTGAAAAAGATTTTGAGCGATCGGGGCCTGAACATGCAGGAGGGTGAAAGGCGTGCAAGGAATAGAGTGAATTGGAACGATGTGTAATACCGAGGTAGACATGATGTCAATGGATTGAACCAGGGCATGTGAAGCGTCTGGGGTAAACCATGGAAAGTTTTGTGGGGCCTGGATGTGGAAAGGGAGCTGTGGTTTCGGTGCATCATACATGACAGCTAGAGACTGAGTGTGAACGAATGTGGCCTTTGTTGTCTTTTCCTAGAGCTACCTCGCGCGCATGCGGGGGGAGGGGTTGTCATTTCATGTGAGGCGGGGTGGCGACGAGAATGAATGAAGGCAGCAAGTGTGAATTATGTATATATATATATATATATATATATATATATATATATATATATATATATATATATATATATATATATATATATAAATATATATATATATATATATATATATATATATATATATATATATATATATATATATTTTTTTTTTTTTTTTTTTTTTTTTTGCTTTGTCGCTGTCTCCCGCGTTTGCGAGGTAGCGCAAGGAAACAGACGAAAGAAATGGCCCAACCCACCCCAATACACATGCCTTGATTCAATCCACTGACAGCACGTCAACCCCGGTATACCACATCGCTCCACTTCACTCTATTCTTTGCCCTCCTTTCACCCTCCTGCATGTTCAGGCCCCGATCACACAAAATCTTTTTCACTCCATCTTTCCACCTCCAATTTGGTCTCCCTCTTCTCCTCGTTCCCTCCACCTCCGACACATATATCCTCTTGGTCAATCTTTCCTCACTCATTCTCTCCATGTGACCAAACCATTTCAAAACACCCTCTTCTGCTCTCTCAACCACGCTCTTTTTATTTCCACACATCTCTCTTACCCTTACGTTACTTACTCGATCAAACCACCTCACACCACACATTGTCCTCAAACATCTCATTTCCAGCACATCCATCCTCCTGCGCACAACTCTATCCATAGTCCACGCCTCGCAACCATACAACATTGTTGGAACCACTATTCCTTCAAACATACCCATTTTTGCTTTCCGAGATAATGTTCTCGACTTCCACACATTCTTCAAGGCTCCCAGAAATTTTCGCCCCCTCCCCCACCCTATGATCCACTTCCGCTTCCATGGTTCCATCTGCTGCCAGATCCACTCCCAGATATCTAAAACACTTCACTTCTCCAGTTTTTCTCCATTCAAACTCACCTCCCAATTGAATTGACCCTCAACCCTACTGTACCTAATAACCTTGCTCTTATTCACATTTACTCTTAACTTTCTTCTTTCACACACTTTACCAAACTCAGTCACCAGCTTCTGCAGTTTCTCACATGAATCAGCCACCAGCGCTGTATCATCAGCGAACAACAACTGACTCACTTCCCAAGCTCTCTCATCCCCAACAGACTTCATACTTGCCCCTCTTTCCAAAACTCTTGCATTCACCTCCCTAACAACCCCATCCATAAACAAATTAAACAACCATGGAGACATCACACACCCCTGCCGCAAACCTACATTCACTGAGAACCAATCACTTTCCTCTCTTCCTACACGTACACATGCCTTACATCCTTACATATATATATATATATATATATATATATATATATATATATATATATATATATATATATATATATATATATATATATATTTATATATATATATATATATATATATATATATATATATATATATATATATATATATATATATATATATATATTTGTCGCTGTCTCCCGCGTTTGCGAGGTAGCGCAAGGAAACAGACGAAGAAATGGCCCAACCCACCCCCATACACATGTATATACATACGTCCACACACGCAAAATATACATACCTACACAGCTTTCCATGGTTTACCCCAGACGCTTCACATGCCCTGATTCAATCCACTGACAGCACGTCAACCCCGGTATACCACATCGATTCAATTCACTCTATTCCTTGCCCTCCTTTCGCCCTCCTGCATGTTCAGGCCCCGATCGCACAAAATCTTTTTCACTCCATCTTTCCACCTCCAATTTGGTCTCCCACTTCCACCTCTGACACATATCCTCTTGGTCAACCTTTCCTCACTCATTCTCTCCATGTGCCCAAACCATTTCAAAACACCCTCTTCTGCTCTATCAACCACGCTCTTTTTATTTCCACACACCTCTCTTACCCTTACGTTACTTACTCGATCAAACCACCTCACACCACACACTGTCCTCAAACACCTCATTTCCAGCACATCCATCCTCCTGCGCACAACTCTATCCATAGCCCACGCCTCGCAACCATACAACATTGTTGGAACCACTATTCCTTCAAACATACCCATTTTTGCTTTCCGAGATAAAGTTCTCGACTTCCACACATTCTTCAAGTATATATATATATATATATATATATATATATATATATATATATATATATATATATATATATATATATATACGTTGAAATGTATATACATGTGTATGTGGGTGGGTTGGGCCATTCTTTCGTCTGTCTCCGACAGCGACAAAATATGATTATATATCTTTCATACTATTCGCCATTTCCCGCGTCAGCGAGGTAGCGTTAAGAACAGAGGACTGGGCCTCTGAGGAAACATCCTCATCCAGCCCCCTTCTCTGTTCCTTCCCTTGGAAAAAAAAGAAAAAGAAAAAAAGAGAGGGGAGCATTTCCAGCCCCCCGCTCCCTTCCCTTTTAGTCGCCTTCTACGACACGCAGGGAATACGTGGGAAGTATTCTTTGTCCCCTATCCCCAGGGAAAAATTATATATATATATATATATATATATATATATATATATATATATATATATATATATATATATATTCCTATGAGTCCACGGGGAAAATGAAACACGATAAGTGCCCAAGTACACTTTCGTGTAATAATCACATCATCAGGGGAGAACACAAGAGAGAAATATAACAGTCAGTTGATATACAACGAAGAGACGTAGCTAGGACGCCATATGGTAAACATGTGATTGTCCAAGACAGACAACGAGCGTATCATAAATTTATTATGTGGACAAGAAGGGGAATTGTTTATAAATTTTATCAACAATAAAGTTATCTAATCTGTAGAGACCATCACTAATATCAAGATTATGATTCTTTGTGTATTCAATAATAGAAGATTCAATGATATTTTCCGTAGTACTGGTGTTAGAGTTAATAACTGATATGGCATTACTCCAATCAAAACTATGATCATATTATTCAACGTGATTAAACAAGGCATTTGATTCTTGTCCCGTTCTTATACTATACTTATGTTGCTTAAGTCTAACAAAAAGATCCATACCAGTCTGTCCAACATAAAACTTATCACAATTTCTACATGACACTTTATAAATGCACCCAGGAGAATTTTCTGGTGAGTTTCTGATTAAGATATTCTTTATAGTATTATAGTTGCTGAAGGGAACATTTACATTAAAGGATTTAAGCAACATGGGAGGTAAAGTAAGATTATTATTAAATGGAAGAACTAAAATATTCTTGGTGTCAATGGGAGGTTTAGGCTCAACTCTATAAAATGATTTCTTTGCTAACTTAAGGGATTTATCAATGAAAGATCTAGGGTACTTTAACTTAGATCCAGTAGAATATATCTTCTTAAACTCATCATCAATATACTCTGGACTGCAAGTACGAAATGCCCTAAGGAACATAGACTGAAATGATGATAATCTAATTCTGTCATGTTGAGATGAGTAATAATGGATATATGAGCACATATTAGTGGGTTTTCTGTATATGCCAAACTTGTTTCCTTGCCTATGGATCATGCAATCTAAAAATGGTAACATAGCTTATTTTCATTTTCTACAGTAAATCTGATGGAAGGTACTAAATTGTTAAGTATGTGGAGAAATATTTGTAAATATTTTGTTTAGGTATGTAGATGATGTTCTTTGTGTCTTGCCAACTAATGAAAATCTGCAAAAAAGAAAAATATACACATACGTATTGAATCTCCGATAATGTGGGGTTTGAATAACGAGAGAGAGAGAGAGAGAGAGAGAGAGAGAGAGAGAGAGAGAGAGAGAGAGAGAGAGAGAGAGAGAGAGAGAGAGCCAACCTACCCATTGCCACTTACGACGAGATTCTGCCATCAAGCAAGGCTAACGCTCAGCGATCACAGCAGAAAAATGTAGATTTAAGACGGTGTCAAGTGTTAAGTGTTATGTACGAGAAAGAAAGAGTGTGTTTGTGGACTGAATGCAGATATCAACCTGACAGCCACTGAAATGACGGATCACTGCGCCGCCGTCGCTAATCCTCGCGATACCCAGGATGTAATACCCCCCTGCACAGCCACCCACAACCCCCCCTGCTGCTGCTGCCACCCATCGGTAGAAGAACACACGTAGCAAATTCTCTGGGTCCAACGTCCTCACGCTGACAAAACATCTGAGGCCGAACGTTCCTCTGAATATCCTTCTGAGTTATTCATCCCGTCTCATAATTACACATTATTCACAAAAGGTTTTTTGGCGTTATCCCAGCATCCATCTTTTCTACATAACTGTGCTGACACAGGTAGGTCACGTGAGCACCATCCATGAAGTCTGGCATCCCCACAGAGTTGTGTAAGAATATACCTAGTTGACGTGCGCTGGATCACATCCAGTACCAAGAGATCAATGCAGTGGCGAGATCTGGTCTTTTATCACAACACTAACCCCTTCAGTTCTCTTCGCTGTAAAGTCTTTCATGAAATAAGATCAGCGAAGAAATTCTAATACTTTACGAAGCCAAAGCACTGAAACAGTCCAACATCGGCCATTGGTCTGGGAATCAGAATTATGCGGTTTAAAGAAGCAGACTCCCTGATTTCCTTGCTTTACTCACATCTCCAGTGCTGAGGTGGGTCACTTACAAATAATCACATCGCCTCCATCCGCCAGGAATCCCCCCCCAAAAATGACAACGTCTTCCACGCAGGCTATTTTCTTCCAGTTCCATCACCCGGAGACTCGGTGCAAATGTTTGAAGTCTCCACATAGTTATGCAGCCTCACTACACCCATGACTTAACTGTGAAACTCTAGAGGGGATGTTCCAATCAGTGAGCCAAACGTCACTGTTTCTATCATAAGTGCTTTTCTAGATATCGGAATATCCCGCTGATTGGACGACTTCATATGTTTTCCCAATACCGACCTCAACTAGCTCTCATTCAATTCCTAGTGAGTTGCGACCTGATGCCACCACTTTGTGAAATGCCTTTGTTTAATGTGGCTCAAATGACACCAATTGCTCCACAGATCCTCGGCAGTTTGGAAATATAAAGAACCTCGTCATCTTCTTGGTCCTTTTCTATTGCAACTTTGAGAAACGCAAGACATCTGTAGCTCTCAACTTTACTGACTTCACCACAGCTTTCGCCCTAATCAACCAATTCTAATATTACATCACCAAAGCCATCATATTTGATCTGCGATCTCTCATTCATGCCTGACAGACTCTCAGTGAGCGCTGTTAGGCTGTACGCTTCCGGGGGGGGGGGGGGGGGGGGGGGGGGAGGGACAGCCTCCATTTTCCAGTCCTTCGCCTTTGGCGTCCTACGTGAGACACGGATGAACCCTCGTGCTTCCTCATCCTTACTGAATGATGCCCTGACGGAGGCACCTGCTCAGTGGAGGAAGTACGTCGACAATTCTACCGTTGGTGCCAAGATTATCGACAGCTCTCCCTACTACAGTGCTCTCCAAAGCACCTTTGACCATCTTCAGAAATGGACCATCACCAACCACGTCAAGATCAATCAAATTAGGTCGGTTCTCGTTAATTTAGTAATCGTTGATCATCATCACTACTAATACTGCTACTGCTATTACGCATCAAAATCTCTGATGCAGAGAAGAGTGAATATTCAAATACTACTGCTACTACTATTTACAACAATAATAACAACAACAACAACAACAAAACAACAACAATTATAATAATAATAATAATAATAATAATAATAATAATAATAATAATAATAATAATAATAATACAATCATTCTTATAATCATTATCATTATCATCAAATATAAAAACATATTCGTTGTAGTACCAGAGTTAACCATGAAAATAAGTTGTCTGTAATTACCCAAGGCAGACACTCCTATCACCTAAAAAAGTTATCCCTTTGTTCTACTTATAACACGTACGGCGACCATAGTGTTAAACTGTGTTGGTATATTGACCAATGTATGAACTGACGATAGTACAGATGAACCTTCTGTTGCGTCCCCAGTGACCAGTGTTACTGAGATTATATTCTCAGTGTTACTCGAAATACGTGCCGGGTATATGTAGATGCACGTAGGAATTTCGTGAAAATACAGTGTAATCAGTACTTAGAAAAGGGGTACCAGTCTAGATGTAAGTGTTGATACAGATTATGTAATTGTGCATGTATATCAAAAGCTTTATATGTGAAAGTGAATGTCAAGAATAGCTTTGAGAATTAGTTTCATGTAAGAATGCTACTCTAGGACGAATCAAAGCACAAATGATCGTGTGTGTACATACCATTGTATGTAAGTTCCTCAATAAAAAGATGATTAAAGATTGCAAGAAAAATAATTTCCACAAGTATGAATACCTACAAAATGAAGTGCAAATATGGGAGAAACATAAGGAAGAACAAGGATACATACACATGCAAGTGAAAATACATGAAGACTAGGGGTAAAAAATCAGGAGTAACTTCACACATCAAAATTTTTGATGCAGGGACGAGTCAAGATGCAAATACAAGCACACGTGCGAATTCGGCCGTAAATTCGCGTTAGACTTCTGCGGGAGGGAGTCATAAGAATGTAAATGTGAACCTCAGACAAAGTAAGTGTCTGATTACAGGAGCTGGCTCACCGGCGTGGGCGCGGGCGTGGAGCCAGCTGTAGTGAGGGTACACGCGCAGGTGGCTGCTTGCCTCACACAAAGGGATTGACGGAGAAAATGAGGTTAGCAAAATGGAACAAATGAAATCAGAAACCTTTAAGTTTACCATCCAAGTTATATATGTTTATCTCTGTTATCACTGCTATCATGTTTGTCTGTTTCTTTTTCACTAGTGTCACATCATCTACTTTACTGAATTACTTCATCACCATCTTCTTAATCACCCTCCCTAACAACAACTAACAACAACTTCCTCGTCATCACAACTCCTATCATCATCCACATCATCACAACCATCACCACAACCACCAGATCATCACTGAAGCTGTCAGCACTGGCACTCAAGGATCATATCATTGTGCTCATAGATCTTACCATGGTGCTCAGGGATCGTACCATCGTGCTCAAGGATCGTACCGTCGTTCTCAATGATATTACCTTGATGCTCAGGGATCGCACCGTCATTCTTAAAGATCCTACCATTATGATCAAGGCTCGTACCGTCGTTCTCAGTGATCGCACCATTATGCTCAAGAATCGTGCCGTCATGCTTAAGGATCGTACTATTATGATTAAGAATCGTACCGTCGTGCTGAAAGACTTAATGAATATATATATATATATATATATATATATATATATATATATATATATATATATATATATATATATATATATATATATATATACATATATCAACACGTGATTACCGAATGTAATCAATGAGGTTTACTCTCCCAAAATATTTTCTCCAGTGACTACGACAGGCAGTAGGATATACGCAACTGCAGGAGTAACACAACCAGAGGCAATACCAAAGACGTCTGCTTTGACAGCCTCTCCATCAGGAGAAGCACCACTATCACCTCCAACGGCAATAGTAACACCAGCGGCAGTACGAGCTCGACACCTCCAACAGCAGTTATTCCAGGAGAAGCAACGCCAAAAACAACTGCAGAAGCAGTGGACTTCCAACAACAGCACAGCCAACACTTCCTGTAGCACCAGCTCTAACACCAACAGTAGCAATATTTGTAATGGTAATCTTCAGAAAATCATAAGCGTAGCAATCACAGGGTCTCCAGCAACAACACCAGTAGCAACACATCCTTAGTCGTAAAAGCATCTCAAACCAGCAGCAGCAACAGTAGTGGCGGTGGCGGTGGCAGCAGCAATATCAGCAGCTGCAGTTGTACTTTCCGGTGTTACTTAGTATCATCACCACTACAACCAACATCCCTTAAAGTATTTATATCTACAAGAGTAACATTAGTAGTAGTAGTAGTAGAAGCAGCTGCTGCTGCGGTACCTCCAGCAGCAGTGTCGACATCAAGTAGCATCTTCAGCAGCAGTGGCAGCAACACTGACAACAGTAGCCATCATCTCCAGCAGTTGTATCAACAACAACAACTTAGTAAAGCAATATCTTCTGTAACAGCAGCAGCAGCAGCAGTAGTACCCTACAGAAACAGAAGAACCTTATCACAAGCTGCAGCAGAAGCTCCAGAAGCAGCAGCTACCTTCCCCCAGCAGCAGCAGCAGGGCTTTCATCATGAGCAGCGGGAGAAGCACCCTCCTGCCACCACCCTCTCCAGCGGTGCGTCACAATAGAGGGCGCGCCTCGCCGACGACAACCCTACTAGATAAAGCAACACCACACTGAAAGCGTCCACTCATTGTAAACTTTATTACAACAATATAGAAAAATAAAATCTGTATCCAGCGACAAAAAAAAAAAAATCTTATATCTTATAATTTTTTGCGTGTGTGCTTTAACGAGAAATGAAGTGAAGACAGCCTTCGACGCCGCTCTAAATCAACCGGTAGAAAAGCTTAATTTGAGCGGCTTCCGACCATGATCCAGAGAGAAAAAGTATTCTGATGGCGTGGGCGTGCCAGGTGAAACGAGCTGGGCGGAGTCCTGGTGATGGAGACGCTGCCCTGGCCTACTGAGGCCTGGTGTTATTTTCCCCAGCGGCAGGAGCAGCCAGCCGAGAGCCCCCGGGCTGGTGAGTGGCTTGTTATGGGCTTTTGGCCCTGTCCCGGGCGGTGGGTCTCTTAGCTGCTAAATTCGTTCTTATCGCGCGCGCGCGCGTGCGTACGTGTGTGTGTGTGTGTGTGTGTGTGTGTGTGTGTGTGTGTACTTGGTTCAAGAGATTATAAGAACTATTGAGGTATATGGCATGAATGCTTTACGTTTTCATCTTTACCACAGCAAGGCGGTCCTGCCTGGCCCCTGTCTGTAGAGCCTCCTGGAACTGCGGCACACACACGAGGACTAACCCCTATACACAATTACCAAAAATTTTTCGATTTCCTTGGATGGTCAGGAATTGCTGGCTGCTGAAGTAATATATTTTCGGGAAAAATATTATAAAGTTGAACAGGAAAGTTGTGCCTGCATTCTGGTAGGAACGAAGAGGAAAAATGGAGGGGTTGAGTGATTATACCACTGAACAACGCTACTATGCCGTTCTCCGACGCAACATGAGCAACCAAATTAGCTAGTAACCTATAAACATACAGAGGCGAACAATCTCATACACTGAAGCAGACAATATATATACACCCTGGCCTCAACTTACTTCATCAACTTACTGCCACAAACAACCAAGAATTCGCACACAATCATATACACACGCACATACACAGCTGCTCATAAAACTCAAATTCTATAGACTATAACATTAGCATACGATATACACTCAGTCCATACCACCCACCTACCCATCCACACACTAGTACGCTCTTGCACATACAACACTACAGCTGTCTTTCACTCCCACTTATACTTCCTCTTACTCCTCTTTCTAGGCCTTGTCGAGCTTGGCTCTCACCATGAGGCTAGCTCCCTAAGAGGCAGGGCCCTCATGAGGCCAGGTCATTATAAGGTCAGGTCCCCATGAGGCAGGGTCCCTACGAGGCCAGGTCACCATGAGAACAGTTTCCCACGAGGCCGGGTCTCCATACGGCCAGTTTCCATGAGGCAGCGTCCTCATGAAGCTAAGTCACCATACGGCAGGGTCCCCATGAGGCCAAGTCCCTATGTGGCCAGTCCCCTTGAGGTCAGGGGAGACAGACGAGTCACCTGTGTAACGTCTAGTCTTCTCCTGGTGTAATTCTGCCCCACGGTACCCCTGACGCTTCTATATATCTTGCATTTTCTTCAGGCAAATTTCTTTCTCTTCTGGTTGTTCCATACTCTTTCACCGTTCTTTTCTATACCTCCTTCCTTCCATCCTTATATCCTTTTCACTTCTCTACCTTTATACATCCATCCCTAACTCATTCTTACACTTCCCTTCATGTTCCGTTACGTTTCTTCCTTTAACCTTATGCTTTCCAGCCTTTAACGCAATCCTTCCTTCCCCCTAGCTCATAATTCTATCTTTCTGTCCCGATATTTCCCTCACGCTACACTAAACTTCCCTCCCTCCAGCCACATACTCACCTCTCTCCTACCTCTACTATTCTCCCTCCAACTCACATTTCCCACCCTCAACCTCATTCTTCCCTCTTTCCATCATGTCACATTCCTCCCTCCATCCCCATACTAAACTCCCCATTCTCTAATTTTCCACCCCTCACTTTCTTTCTCTCCTAGTTTCACTGAAAACTAACCCTCCTCCATCCTCATACTTCTCTAACAATATTCTTCCTTCTTTTTAGCCCCACTCTTCCTATCTTTTACACTTGCATCATTCCTCCCTCTTGTGCCTTCCCCCATCCTGTCTCTCCATCCACATACTTTCTCCCCTCCATCCTATTACGCCATCCTAAGAAGATGGAGCTTCACCCTCAGCTCAGCTATGTCATCCTGGCAAGTTCAAGTGGCTCCTCCATCCTGTTTGATCAGCCCAATCCTTCTTCCCTCTAGTTAGTCCACCTTCCTGATGGTGGAGATAATGATGGAAGCAAATAAGTTATTGGTCGGTAATGGTGATGGTGATGATAGAAACATAATGAAAGAGAATAATGAATGAACAGAGACAGAAACAATGGCTACTAGAATAACGATGATGAAAATGATCTAAGAATAACCACAATTGTGACTGATGAATGATAATGGTGATGGAGATGGTGATTGCTATTGGAGTATCAAGAACAAGGGTGTACGGCTGAATGGTGAAAATGATAGCGATGGAAGACTATGATGATGGTGAAGATAATGCAAAGGTATTGCAGGAGGATACAGTAATAATGATGGAGGATGATAATGACGGTGATGGATGATAATGATGATGATGATGATGATGATGGCTAAAGTATAGTGACTGACCCCACAGGACTAGGATGATGGTGGGTGATCATAACGGCAGCAATGGATCAAGATAGTGATGGAGTATTGATGGTCTTGTCGGGTCATACTGATGGCGATGGAGTTAATCATCATGATGGAAGTTAGAAGTGCTGATAGCGATGGCTGATAGTGATCATGATAACGAATGATGATAGTGGCGGTATACAATGATAACAGAAGGAAACTGCGTTCGTGTAGAAGAGTAATCAACACTCTGATAACGGTGGTAATTACGACTGGAAAAAAACTGAGGCAGATGTGGAGGGTTAAGAAGAGAGGGATGGCTAAATATGATGGAAGATGATAGTGATGGTGATAGGAGGAAACGATGAATGAAGAACACTGATAATAATGATGACTGAGGGATGATAATGGTGAGGGGTATGATAATGGTGACAGGGCACAATAATGGTGACGGATAATAACAGCGGTAATAGATAGTGAAGAGATATAATGATAACTGTGAAGTATGATGATGATGGTGAGACAGGACAAGGATGATATACGATGATTACTGATAAAGAGGATGACTATGATGACAACCATGGGGGATAGTGATGATTAGATAGTGATGGTGATGACGGAGTAATGTTACGGATGACGGTGACGGAATACGGTGACGAATGAAGATAACGGTGGGGCGAACAAGGAGAACAGGAATGCGTGGACCAGCGACGTTAACGCATGAAGAATGCGATGAGAAAAATGAAGGCAAAATGAAAGGAGAGAAGAGAAATGAGGAGTTGGATAAAGAGGGTTTATGAGGAAGGCAAGAGGGCAAGAAATAAGAAAGGGTGAAGAGACTGAAGATGAGGCTGGAAGGAGGAGGAGGAGGAGAAGGAGGAAAAGGAAGAGAAGGAGGAGAAAGATAGGAAGAGGAGAAGGAGGAAGGAGGAGGAGGGGACGAAAGCGAAGGAACTGAGTGACGAATGAAGTCCAACATGACGAAGTCATTCGTCAAATTTACTCCAGACGCTACACTCCGTCTTGTACCGAGGCCCTTGGCCACTTTTATTGATTCACTTCATAATTTCACAACTACTTTCATTCCACTTGCTGCCCGGATTCCTTCAGAACAACTCCTTGTGGAGGAGGGAGAGGGGAGGCTCGGGTCCCATGAATCTTGCTGTTTTCAATTAGCAATTAATCTCCCTCAGTCGGTAGTAATATATACTTTACATTGTAAACTTGCACACAGATTGGATAAGTCTGTGAGGTTTCATTTTTGAAGGCAAGCAAGAGACTACAGAGAAAGACGAAGGCGGAGCAAAAGGAGGAGAGTGGAGAGAGGAAAACTGAAACTCAGGTGAGGAGTAGAGATGATAACAGCTGCACAACAGCAGCAACATGGACATGCAACACCGCAACAGAGTTCACTGAGAAAATGCCTGTGAAAGTGTGTAACTTCCATGTGAAGACAGATGGGTGACATAGAACCTCAACAACTTCTTCAAGAAAAAGTCAACTTTCATGAATAAAAACCGCCACAGCTTACTTACATCCTAACTTACACTACAGCAGCTTCTCTCAAAGTAAAAAAAAAACTTTACTTGGAAACCTTTTGGTTTTCCTGGAAATGATGTACGTTTACCAGAATCACCCATCCTTCCCCAGAACTAATCTGCCCTTGAAGATATATTTTTTTTCCCCCAGGAGTGAAGACAGCCTTACTGTTATTATCACATGGTGCGTACAAGTAAAGGCATTCCGCCAGCATAACAGTGTACCTCCTGGAACTTACAGAGTGTAACGAAAATTACTATGCAAATAAAGTCAGAGGAGCATCGTTGAAATTAATACACTCGTAAGGGCTAAAAAAAAAAAGTTGTGATTACTACACGTTAAACAGAACGAGATATATGAGTTCAAATGTCTGCAAGTCTCCCAGGACCAAGTGTAACTTATCCTGAGAGGATGGGAACCCATGAGGAGGTAAGTCTCCACGGCGGACACAGGCAGGGAGGGACCTAACGATATGTACACTTATGCAAATGTAACTAATTATGAACAAGCCCTCGGGGGAATTTGCATTTTCATTACAGCATAACAGAGCTACTATTTTCCTCTTTTTCTCCTCCGGTATTTCCTTTCTTTTAGCTTTTTTTTTTTCGCTCCTCAACAGATAATTTCCTTCCCTCTGCAGAAGGCAGAGGCTTGACACGGGCGAGGGAACGGGGGAGGGTTAAGGGAAGCGGAAGAAGCGGGGAATGAAGGAGGGGGAACAGCAAATCCACTTAGAAAGAGCGCAATACTCCACTTGGCGTATGTTGGTTTGGGCTTATGGCGGCCCAATTAAGCTCGTAGGAGGTGAGGGAAGGGGAGCTCATCTGGTGGTGAGGGGAGGGGAGGATAATGGGGTGGGGAGGTAGAGGGAGATGTGGAGGGCATGAGGGAGAGGGGAGGGATAGGGCTTGTTACGGCAGGAGCTCCAACACTATTCCGTTCTGAGCGATGTTTGGAGAGTAACTGAGCGAAAATAATTACTTCTCTGCCAGGTTCATGCCTACAAATTGTTCGTCTGGCGCACTCGCTCTCACGCTCTCCTATTATCCTACGTAGATCTGTCTGTCTGTCTGTCTGTCTGTCTGTCTTGCCCTGCCTGTTCTGTCTAGACTCGTAACTGTTTGTCTTTGTATTTCCATCCGTCTCTCTCTCTCTCTCTCTCTCTCTCTCTCTCTCTCTCTCTCTCTCTCTCTCTCTCTCTCTCTCGCTTGTTCGTCTTTGTGTCTGTCTGCTCATCTTCCTGTCTCTCTACTTCCCCACTTGTGTCCAGCTCCCAGCCCCTCTCTCTCTCTCTCTCTCTCTCTCTCTCTCTCTCTCTCTCTCTCTCTCTCTCTCTCTCTCTCTCCCCTCTGACGCTACGTCTCTTTCTTACCCTTCCAAGCTACTACAACCAGCGTAATCACAATCTTAAAAAGTCAACCATCACCAGCACAAGAAACATCCTCCTCCATCTCCATCTACTACTGCTGCTACTATGGTCACCATCACCGCTGCTATCATCACTAGTTCAGCGGTTACCATTACAGCTGCGACTACAAGATGCTGCTACAGCTGTTTTTGCTGGTATAATCACCAGCACCACAACTGATACAGCTATTACTTCTTTCCCGGAGACTAGCAATGCTACTACTGCTATTGCTAATCCTACTATCACAGCTTCAGTTACTATATCCGTGTAACTACTGCGAGAAATGACGTTGTTAAACCCAGCTAACGTAGCGTCAAAGGGGGCAATTCACTCCCAGAATATTCTGTATTGCGGAATGTCTTAAGCCTTAGCCAAGATTCTCGAGGGCAACTGAGCCTTCTGCAGGGCTCGTGGGCAGGTCCTCTAGACAAGCTAATGGAGGGCTTGTTTGAGGGGACCCGCCAGAAAGGCCTATCTGGAGGAGCTGCCTGAAGCAGGAGCCGCACGAAGGAGTGTAAGGAGAACCAGTGCAGGAGAAACGTGTCTGAAGGAGGCGGAAATGTCTCAAGGCCTTCGTATGAAGGATTTATCTGAAGGATTCCATGTTTGAGGGACGACTTGTCTGAAGGAGGGTCCGTCTGAAGAGATCCGTTTCATCTCAGGAGAATCTGTCTGAAGGAGTACTTGTGTGATGAAGGACGTGTCTATAGGAGGAAGGGTGCGAGGTGACATCTGCCTGGTGGGAAACGTGTCTAAAGGCAAAACTACCGGGAGGAAGACGATATACCTGGGAGAGGTCCAGGCTATGGCGGGACTTACCTGAAGTGGGATCTTACAAAGGATCACTCTAAATGATGCTACGTTTATAGGAGTTATCTGACGAGAATATAAGAATCTGGAGATTATTTAAAGACGGTCTTTGTGAAAGAGAATCTGTTTAGAATACTTTTCTGAAAGAAAGCCTGAATGAACGTGAATAATGTCTGGCGGAGGTTTTGCATGAGGGAGGACTGCCCATGTGAGGAAGGAGCGAAGAAAAGGAAGTTCTCTGTCAGGAGAGACCTGGGTGAGGGAGGATCTGTGTAAGAGAGGATCTGTGTCAGGGAGGCTTTGTGTCAAGATGACCTGTGCAAAAAGGACTTGTGTAACGGAGAATCTGAATGATGGAGGACCTATGTGGGAGAGGACCTGTGTGGGTGAAAACCTAAATACAAAAAAGACTTACCTGAATATGAAGAAGAAAGAGAAGAGGAAAGATGGGGGTGACGAAGAAGTGGAAATGGACGTTGAGGATTTGGGAGAAACGGGTGGAAAGTGGATAAAAGGGAGAAAGACGAAAAATTGGAGTACGAGAAAAAGACATCAACAATAGTTACAAAAAGTGGGAGAGGAGATCTACTAAGGAATGGAGGAGGAAAAGGCAGAGGACAAGGGTAATGGAATTAATAGGAAATAGAGGAATCAGGGCAAATGGAGGTATAAGAGGAGAAAGAGAAGTGAAAAGGAGGAGGAGGAGGGATGCAGGAGGATAAAGAGGGGAAGGAGAGGAAGTTAAGGAAAAGAGTGGAGGAGAAGCGGGAGGAAGAGGACGACGATGATGAAGACGAAATAGTTAGTCATAGAGTACGAAGAGAAAAGTTCCGCACAAGAAAAAAAAAAAAGCATAACAAAAAAGTAACGAAGTTGGAGGAGGAGGGAGAGAAAAAAAGGGAGGAATAGCTGGATCGGGGACAGCTGTAGCAAGAATAGGAGGAAAGAGAGGGAGCGGAGGGTGAGGGGAAGAAGCAAGCATAGAAAAATTAATGAGAACGAAAGGCCAGGGTTCATGGAACTGAAAAGATAACAAAGAAGTATCAGGTAAGATGATGTGATGGGGAAGGGACGAGAGAAGAGGGTGAGCGGTGGACAATCACGCATTATGAACCAGAAGCAACGAAGGAGAAACAGAATGATGAAAAAATAACAGGTGTAGGTAACTGTGATGATTTACGGGGAGCAAGCTAGCTAAGAGACGTGACCAAAACTCACAGAAGTAAATGACAAGAAAGATACAGGAAAAGTGAAATATCTTAGAATAACCCAAGGAGAGCAGGGGATGATTGTGATATACAGGATATAACATGGGCTTAAAGTGGAACATTAAACCCAACAGAGAAAGACAAAGGGAGAAGGAAGGAGAATTAGAAGTTATGAATGTGTGGGAGATGGAAGGATAATGAGGGGTCTCGGGGAGAGAAAATTTGATTAGGAGTACGAGTGACCATTATGGGGGGAGCATAAGGGACTAAATATGAAAAAGACAAGAAATATGACAAAAGCCAGAGTTACCAGTGGAAGGAAGGAGTGATAATAATCTCGGGGAAGTAAATGGACGAAGAGAGACAAGACAGAGAGAAAGAGGAAGAAGGAGGAAGCAAGTCACAGATAGCTGATGACTGAAGGGATCGGGTCTAGGACGGGGGGAAGTGAACGATAAGGAGCATAGTATATAAGCTTATTAGCCAGGTACATCAACCCAGCACAGAAACCAGGCATATTACGGCCGCCGGTCAGAGGAGAGGAGGGGGTTCCGGAGGATCATCTCGGGCAGCTGGAGCCCAGGAAGATGAAGAGGTAGAGGGACGTAGCTATGGTGAGGTGAACAGGACGGAAAGGAGGTAGAGTGTGAAGATGAGGAGTACATAGGAGAACCAGGGGACAGACCTGATGGTTATGACAAGGATATGATATGGTGGACGACTGTAACAATACCCGAAATTTCTAGCATATATAAACGAAGACGCGATAGTACAGCAGAAAGGTCAGGAGGGCGAAGAGGATGTGGGGGAAAGTCGCTAGAAGAGTGAAATGACGTGGAGGACAATGGGGAAATAGGGAGATGAGGCGACCAGATCTAAAGGATTTTCATAAGAACGAAGATAGTATGAAGAAAGACTAAGAGGACGAGGAAAGCAAATGAAACAATGAAGAATGTGGAGGTGGTATGAAGGAGGACGTGGGGATGAGGGGATACGCAGAACAGCTAAGATGACGATGATGGTGATGATGATGATGATGATGATGATGATGATGATGATGATGAACGCATACAAGAGAGCTAAGAGGACAAGGAAAACATGCTGGGGGACTAAGACGACAAGGATGGTATGAAGGAATACTAGGATGACGAGGAGAGCACGCAGGATGACTAAAGAGATAAGAGCACTAATAGAGTTAGGAGGAAGAATACGATGACAACAATAACAGGAAAGAGGGCAAGGGTAGCATGACAGATGACTGAGGGAGAGGGTGGTATGCCAGGTGACTGAGGGGAAAGATGGCATGACAGAAGACAAAGAGAGCAAGGTTGGAGTGAGAGAAAGCTAAAAGGACAAAGGTGGCATGACAAAAGACTGGGGGGGGGGGGGGGGCGCAAGGATGACATGACAGAAGAATAAAATGGCAAGGGCGACATGAAGGAAAACCGAGAGCAATAGCGGCATGTATGAAAACTGAGATGATACGAGTGGCATGGAAGAAAACTAGGAAGAGGAAAATGGTGAAAGTGAAGAGAATAAAAAGTATGTATAGACTGTGTGAAGGAGAGCTCAGAGAACAAGCATGGTTGATGATGCTGGAAGGATGAGGGATGCAGCTGAGGAGGAGGAGGAGGAGGAGGAGGAGGAGGAGGAGGAGGAGGAGAAGGGTTTGGACAAGAAATGGAATCGAGTCGACGACGAAGAGACCTGTCAAAGACAACTAGGAGGACGGTGAGGGTTGTGGGAGAGGATGAAGAATAGATATCCAGAGTTGAAGGATATATTTAATACGTGCGAAGCCCAGTTTCTTGCAGTCGTTAATTACTTTACCACGTTCTGTTATTAGTGGGGCTATTCAATCTCTTATGTTCTCTCTACGTCTTACAATAGTTCAAGACTCCATTGTGGTTATTTTGATCATTTATAGAATTTTTTTTCTTCATGTTCACGTTCATTTTGTTCTATGATCTTTTAACATCTTTTATTTTAACTTATTCTTAGCGAATTCTGTTTTCGATTAACTAAGATATATATATATATATATATATATATATATATATATATATATATATATATATATATATATATATATATATATATATATTTTTTTTTTTTTTTTTTTTTTTTTTTGCTTTGTCGCTGTCTCCCGCGTTTGCGAGGTAGCGCAAGGAAACAGACGAAAGAAATGGCCCAACCCACCCCCATACATATGTATATACATACGTCCACACACGCAAATATACATACCTACACAGCTTTCCATGGTTTATCCCAGCCGCTTCACATGCCCTGATTCAATCCAGTGACAGGACGTCAACCCCGGTATACCACATCGATCCAATTCACTATATTCCTTGCCCTCCTTTCACCCTCCTGCATGTTCAGGCCCCGATCACACAAAATCTTTTTCACTCCATCTTTCCACCTCCAATTTGGTCTTCCACTTCTCCTCGTTCCCTCCACCTCCGACACATATATCCTCTTGGTCAATCTTTCCCCACTCATTCTCTCCATGTGCCCAAACCATTTCAAAACACCCTCTTCTGCTCTTTCAACAACGCTCTTTTTATTTCCACACATCTCTCTTACCCTTACGTTACTTACTCGATCAAACCACCTCACACCACACATTGTCCTCAAACATCTCATTTCCAGCACATCCATCCTCCTGCGCACAACTCTATCCATAGCCCACGCCTCGCAACCATACAACATTGTTGGAACCACTATCCCTTCAAACATACCCATTTTTGCTTTCCGAGATAATGTGCTCGACTTCCACACATTCTTCAAGGCTCCCAGGATTTTCACCCCCTCCCCCACCCTATGATCAACATCCGCTTCCATGGTTCCATCCGCTGCCAGATCCACTGCCAGATATCTAAAACACTTTACTTCCTCCAGTTTTTCTCCATTCAAACTTACCTCCCAGTTGGCTTGACCCTCCTCAACCCTACTGTACCTAATTACCTTGCTCTTATTCACATTTACTCTTAACTTTCTTCTTTCACACACTTTACCAAACTCAGTCACCAGCTTCTGCAGTTTCTCACATGAATCAGCCACCAGCGCTGTATCATCAGCGAACAACAACTGACTCACTTCCCAAGCTCCCCCATCCCCAACAGACTTCATACTTGCCCCTCTTTCCAAAACTCTTGCATTCACCTCCCTAACAACCCCATCCATAAACAAATTAAACAACCATGGAGACATCACACACCCCCGGACAATGTGTGGTGTGAGGTGGTTTGATCGAGTAAGTAACGTAAGGGTAAGAGAGATGTGTGGAAATAAAAAGAGCGTGGTTGAGAGAGCAGAAGAGGGTGTTTTGAAATGGTTTGGGCACATGGAGAGAATGAGTGAGGAAAGATTGACCAAGAGGATATATGTGTCGGAGGTGCAGGGAACGAGGAGAAGTGGGAGACCAGATTGGAGGTGGAAAGATGGAGTGAAAAAGATTTTGTGTGATCGGGGCCTGAGCATGCAGGAGGGTGAAAGGAGGGCAAGGACTAGAGTGAACTGGATCGATGTGGTATACAGGGGTTGACGTGCTGTCAGTGGATTGAATCAGGGCATGTGAAGCGTCTGGGGTAAACCATGGAAAGCTGTGTAGGTATGTATATTTGCGTGTGTGGACGTGTATGTATATACATGTGTATGGGGGTGGGTTGGGCCATTTCTTTCGTCTGTTTCCTTGCGCTACCTCGCAAACGCGGGAGACAGCAAAAAAAAAAAAAAAAAATATATATATATATATATATATATATATATATATATATATATATATATATATATATATATATATATATATATATATCATCCTTGGGGATAGGGTAGAAAGAATACTTCCCACGTATTCCCTGCGTGTCGTAGAAGGCGACTAAAAGGGGAGGGAGCGGGGGGCTGGAAATCCTCCCCTCTCGTTTTTTTTTTTTTTTTTCAATTTTCCAAAAGAAGGAACAGAGGGGGCCAGGTGAGGAAAATCCCACAGAGGCCCAGTCCTCTGTTCTTAACGCTACCTCGCTAAGGTGGGAAATGGCGAATAGTTTAAAAGAAAGAAAAGAAATATATATATATATATATATATATATATATATATATATATATATATATATATATATATATATATATATATATATATATATATATATAAAACAGAAGGAATGGAGAAGGATGAGAAAATGATAAAAAAGAATTAGAGAAGGGATGGAGAAGTCAGGGTCCAGAGGAGCCTAAGATAAGGGGTGGAAAATGATAACACTGGGGATAAAGGAGGGGAGCAGAAGGGAAAGAAAGGAGAGGGAGGAAGGTAGAGGACTACGGAGGGCGTTAAGCGGATTGAGGGAGCAGGAAAGAAGAGGAAAGTTGAGGAAGACATAGACGCCCTGCAGCAGGGGGAAGCGAAACAGTCCACGAATACACGGAAATCCCACAGGAGGAGTAGGAGGAAGACAACTTAGGAAGCTATGGATATCCTTCATCAGGAAGAGGAATATAACCTAGGAAGACACGGACAGCCTACAACCGAGGGAAAAAGACAACACAAGGCCATAGGAAAGATTCTGTATCGAGAACTAATATCTGACTACATGTAAGTAAGGCTATAAACACCAAGGAAACTTACATACGCACCCCTACTCACACAGACATGACTACCCAAGCCCTAATATCGAGCAGAACAGACCAGTTGTTAGCTCAAGATAACTAAGTGTTGTCCTCTCCCGTCCTCCCATCAATATTTTCTGTTCAATCTATCCTGGTGACGTGATGTTCACTGCCTTAAGACCTTGAACGGCGGTACGACCGTTGAACACGGCAGTACGACCCTTGAACACGGCGGTACAACCCTTGAACACAGCGGTACGACCCTTGAACACGGCAGTACGACCCTCGAACACGGCGGTACGACCCTTGAACACGGCGGTACGACCCTTGAACACGGCGGTACGACCCTTGAACACGGCGGTACACCCCTTGAACACGGCGGTACGACCCTTGAACACGGCAATACGACCCTTGAACACGGCGGTACGACCCTTGAACACGGCGGTGCGACCCTTGAACACGCCAGTGCGACCCTTGAACACGGCGGTGCGACCCTTGAACACGGCGGTACGACCCTTGAACACAGCAGTACGACCCTTAGAGGTGATTCTGTGAATTCTGACATGATCTGCGCTGCTCGGATCTAGAACAAGCGGTTATGTGCCACAAGGATTTGTTGTTAAATTCTACCATCAAGGTTTACTATGTAACTACTGCTGGGGGGGCTTCCATCAGTGTCTGGTGTATCACTAATTTACCATCAGAATCTACCGCTAGTCTACCAAAGACTGGCGCATTAGCGTCCGCCATGGCTCTGCCATTAAGGTCTGGCATTAACGTATTCCTTCATCATTCATCATCAGGGGATGCTAATGGCCTCTGTTCCCAGGCCCCTCCTCCTCTGGGCCTGCTGGCTGAGCCTGCCCGAGCCCCAGTGAGGCAAGCCTCCACCTGGAGAAGGATGGTTATCCGGCGTCCCTGATCTGGACGATAAACCATTTTTCTGTTTATTTTCATTTATTTTTATATGAAACCTAGAAAAAAAAAATGGAAGTGAAGCAATCAAGATGAACGTATAGATACTAGAACGTATAGCGTTATTATATCAGGGGAGTGCAGGGTATAACAACTGGGATAAGTATTATAGTTACCGCTTACAGTGCAGAATGCCGGATCCTTTCGCGGATCAGGAGTTGATGCAGAGCAGCAGACACGGCAATGATTCGAAATTCCGTCTGTTATCAGACACAATATATCGTATAAAGATGATGATGACTAAGAATAATGAACTTCGAGCCAGACTGTGCAGTGTAGGATGAGTTGAGAGCAGTACGGAGTGTGACGTGGAGTACGTTGTACAGGGTGGAGTGAGGTGGAGAAGCGAGTAAGGGAAAACGGCAGCGCGAGACATACATAAAGAGAATGAAGGACAGGTCGGCTCATGATCATATGATCTTCAAGCTCTTTGGTGTTTTCGATGATTTTGGTCATCGAACAAGGCTTCAGAACCAAGAACACCTGGTTAATCATAGAACAAAACAAGACTGGAAGAAAAGAGGTGTTAGGAAAAGCGAAGAAATACGTCCCTACCAACACAGCAGAGGACAAGAGGAAGAAGGTAACCAAACTAGTGATGATGTGACTAATGATTATTCTAATACATTAAGAGAAATGAGATGAAAAGATGGTGAAGATGGAGGCCCAGTGAGTGTGAAGTTCCTCGCGTATATAAAAACGACGCAATAAAACACACACACATACACACACAAACACACACACACACACACACACAACACATACACACACACAGACACACACACACACAGACACACACACACACACACACACACACACACACAGACACACAGACACACACACACACGCACACACACACAGACACACACACACACACACACACGCACACACACACAAGAAATCATCCCGACATGAGCAATATGATTCTACCAGAAAGGGTTTCGGTTCCGCACTTTTAATAATGAGCATTTTGATACCTTTATTCTCAATGTTCCTCTTCCTCAGACAAAGCTCTCACACTTAATACTACCTATTCAAGGTATAGTTGCATCTGATCCGACCCTTGTTGTATCCGGACCCGATAATCATGATACTTCCAAACAAAATCTCGTAGTGAACGATGCACTGGGTATTTTGGTCTGTTTCTAAGATCCAGCTAATGAGAGGTAATCTATTTTTCCATTTATTGTGAAATATGAAGAAAAATGAATAAATTTCTTTACGAGTAGTGGTACATCTGAGGAACAGGTGTATTCACAATCTTAATTGTTGAGTTTAAACTGGGGATGATGTATGACCATTTAAAGGTTCACAAATGCGCCAGCTTTTAGAAATCCACAGTCCCCGCAACAATCTCTACAGGTTTCCAACCACAGAGGTTTCTCTCCCAACACGACCATCCACATCTAAGTTAAATGATTAACTTCATTTAAGCTTTAGCATCATGACAAGTTGCGGTATCTAATTCCTCCTCACAGATACTGTCCCTTACCGAACATTCATCATTTGTGTAACCTTTCTCTTCACAACTCTGCTATTATTGATAACATTGCAATAGAAATGCCACTAATATGTCTGTCGAAACTTACAACATTATCTTGCAAGCACAAACTCGAAGACAACATTCTTGTTTTAAATCAATAGATAACGTTCCATTAGTTCTTAATTACCTCAATTAAAATCATCAAGTAGTGCAATTAACCTCAGAGGTCGAAGGTAATGGCCTCCTCCCAATTCATACGTCCACATCGAACGAACGGTAAACGCTTACGACGTAACACTATACAGAAAACCGATAATTACCAGACTATGTGCTAAATCTTCTTAATTCCTGTAGACTACGATAACACAAGAGATTCAGTACTAGTGCATGTACTGAAAATCACCGTTCAATGTCTTTTCAGCACCTGAAGTAGCGAAACTCGTATCATTAACAGCCTGTACGAATATACGAAAGAAAATTTTGTACACAGTCCGGTAGTTATGATGAATTAATACGTAACAGAAGCAGCTATCGTTCCGTGATGTTGACCTCTAAATTATAGTTAACGTGTTTCTATCATGAAACACAACCTTCCAGTTTTTTTTTTTATATCTTTTCAGTTACGAAAGTTTCTCGTCATAGAAAAGTCCTCAGCGATACCATATCCTCAAAGAAATATAAAAAGGATGAAAGAGATAGATAAGTAAGGATAAGAAAAAAAAATTGTTTTTAAGTTCTGGACAAAGTGAAATGCCTGCCCCTTAAAAACAGGCAGGAGAAACAAAAAAAGGTGGAGTTCCAATGTTTAGTGGTGTAAGAAAAGAAAGAGACATCATAAAGTCTCATTCTTGAGTTGTCAACGGCTACACAGCAATCATGCGATGCACTAGTTAGCCGAGCACAACCTTGTGTATGTTTCATCCAGTGGCGGCTGCATCCAGCTCTCGTGGACAGAAACCAGAGCAATATCTATGAACGAGAGAAAGAGAACCGAGACTGCGGTGTTGAGTAAAAGGTTCGAATGTTCAGGTCAGACTGGGATACTGGATGAGTCGAACTCCACATCTGTTAAGATGTGAATGTGTACAGATAGAATCTACCTCTACAGATGTGAAAACAGTGTTCCATACAAGGACGGATCAGCCCTTTCTATAATCAAAGCAACTCTCTAAAGGAGAATTTCTGGCATCTGAAAGGAATTCCCAGTTTCTTAAGGCGGACTTAGCTATCTGTATAGTGACGGATTTAATAACACGTAATATGTTTACTGTGCTGAGTATAGGAATTACAGAACCATCAAAGATGGGAAAAATGTTAGGGGTCCCTGAAAGAGGGATGTGAAGAAATTAGCTTTAATCTTAATTAGACCACGTCTGCCCCACTGGGAAATCCCGTCCAAATCCGAGTTTACAGAACAAGTCGTGACGAGATGAGACCAAAATCGATCACGAGAAGATGAAGTGGATTTGAGAGACGTGTAGGAATACAGTGTCGAGTCGTTAACTACTGGAAACAAACTATCGTTGATAAAAGGCCCGAAGAACGCGTGAGACACGACGATTACCTGAGTGACATCTCTGTTGACAAGGGAAGAAGTTGATCCGTCAGCAACGAGAGAAAGACAGACCTGGCATTCTTAGTCTCTTCATATGTTCTTTTAATCCAAGATGGCTCCATTGAGGTATGTTCTGCCCTTTCCATATCTTTTTTTATGTCTAATTCGGGTTTGGTGATGAATAGTTGTGGTGTAGTTTGGAAGAGATGTTTGCAATGCTCAAGTAAATGACTGAGTGTCGAGCATAACCGAGGTGAGGTGAGGTTATTTTGATTGCCTGGCAGCCAGTGATTGTTCTTGATGCTCTGTTTTGCATGGTTTATGAAGTCGTTTTATATTTTCTCTTGATGAGGTAGATGGCCAGCAGGAGGAGCCATAGTTAAAGATGGAGAGGATGAACAGTTTGCAGAGAATGGACCGGTACCGGTAACTACTATGAAAGTGTTCTGTTGATCACAGCTTTTGGGTTGATGTTTGTTGTGTGGTGAGTCAGGGTCATTCATGAGTCGTATGCAACACCCAGCATGGTGGAAGTTATGGTAGACGGGAGTGGTTGATCATTCATGGTGTTGGGATGGTGCAGGCTGGATTCACGTTTGTCAGGGGGAGAAGAGCATGACAGCAAATTTCTGTGATAATGCAGAGATTCTGTTTTGGGTGAGCCAGTGTCCTAATTGCGTGACGTGTTGCATGTTTGTTGTTGCCTGGGTAGTGACAGTGTTGTAATGTGATTGTGAGGTAATCTGCATGTAAGACGACTACCACACTGTGGTCTGCAGAATGTGAGAGGAATTTATGTTGGAAGTTATTGAAAAGGGTTCGACACGAACATTATATATATATATATATATATATATATATATATATATATATATATATATATATATATATATATATATATATATATATATATTCTTTTTTTCCATACTATTCGCCATTTCCCGCGTTAGTGATGTAGCGTTGAGAACAGAGGACTGAGCCTTTGAGGAAAATCATCACTTGTCCCCTTCTCTGTTCCTCCTTTTGGAAAATTAAAAACGAGAGGGGAGGATTTCCAGCCATTCGCTCCTTCCCCTCTTAGTCGCCTTTTACGACACGCAGGGAATACGTGGGAAGTATTCTTTTTCCTCTACCCCAGGGATATATATATATATATATATATATATATATATATATATATATATATATATATATATATATATATATATATATATATATATATATATACCTTTGAGTCCACGGGGAAAATGAAACACGATAAGTTCCCAAGTGCACTTTCGTGTAATAACCACATCATCAGGGGAGGCACAAGAGAGAAATATAACAGTCAGTTGATATGCATCGAAGAGACGAAGTTAGGACGCCATTTGGTAAACATACGATTGTCCAAGACAGACAACAAGCGTTCATAAATTTATCATTTTACAAATTCTATCAACAATAAGTTATCTAATTAGTAGAGACCATCACTAATATTAAGATTATGATTCTTTGTGTATCTAATAATAGAAGATTCAATGATATTTCTCGTGGCTGTAGAGTTAGAGTTAATAACTGAGATGATATTACTCCAGTCAGTACAAAGATCAAAGTTTTTAACGTGATGAAACAAGGATTTAAGCAACATGGGAAGTAAAGAAAATTATTATCAAAAGTGAGAATCAAAAGATTCTTGGTGTCAATGGGAGGTTCTCCCTTTTAATAATAATTCTACTTTACTTCCTATGTTGCTTAAATCCTTTAATGTAAATGTTGCCTTCAGCAACAATAATACTATAAAGAATATCTTAATCAGGAATTCACCAGGAAATTCTCCTGGATGCATTTATAAAGTGCCATGTGGAAATTATGATGAATTTTATGTTGGTCAGACTGGTAAGGATCTTTCTGTTAGACTTAAGCAACATAAATATAGTATAAGAATGGGTTAAGAATCAAATGCCTTGTTTAATCACGTTAAAAACTATGATCATTGTATTGACTGGAGTAATGCCATCTCAGTTATTATCTCTAACTCCATTACCACGAGAAATATCATTGAATCTTCTATTATTAAATACACAAAGAATTATAATCTTAATATTAGTGATGGTCTATACAAATTAGATAACTTCATTGTTGATAAAATTTGTAAAATGATAAGTTTATGAACGCATGTTTACCAAATGGCGTCCTAGCTTCGTCGCTTCGATGTATATCAACTGACTGTTATGTTTCTCTCTTGTGTCTCCCCTGATGATGTGATTATTACACGAAAGTGCACTTGGGAACTTATCGTGTTTCATTTTCCCCGTGGACTTAAAGGAATATCTTGATCACACTCAAAATTGTGATCCTTTCCACTATATATGTATATACATACATATATATATATATATATATATATATATATATATATATATATATATATATATATATATATATATATATATATACACACACACACACATATCACAGTATTACGAGGGCTACCAAATTTTGGCCTGTCGTCCCACATGAACCAGTGGTACCTCTGTCCTTCGTGTTACTTGCTTCTTGAGCCAGCAATCCGTCTTGTTAAAATGTTGGTCAACGACAGTACAGCCCAACAACAAACTAGTGATAGACTTCATTGATTCACACAGTTGCCTCTCCAAGTGCGTCATGGAGCGATTACTTCGCGCATGCAAATTTCTCGTTACCTCTTAAAATCCATCGAACTGCTTCGTCTTGATGGATCCATCCACGAGTGTGAGGGGGAGGGTGGTGGGTTGGGCACCTCACCTCGCGGCCTCGGTTCTTTTTCTTTTATTCTTTGAAACTTTGTAGTAATTCGTGTGTGTGTGTGTGTGTGTGTGTGTGATGATACCTTATATACGTTAATACCGGCGAGGCTGTATCATCATCTGCAAAAAAATCTCTCAAGTTCATCATTTCCCTGTTGTGAGAAGTAGCACAGTCTTGAAGCGGCAGAAAACCCTTCAAGGAAAGGGGTACTGGGATCATATAATGCTAGAATATATATACGTACGGTGTGTGTACAAATCACTCGCGCGCGCACACACACACACACACACACACACACACACACACACACACACACACATATAATAGTCTATTAGTAAATAAACAAAGAATTATAACCTTAATGTTACTGAAGGTCTATACAAATTGGATAACTTTATTGTTGATAAAATTTGTAAACAATTCACCATCTTGTCCACATAATAAGTTTATGATACGCTCGTTGTCTGTCTTGTACAAATACATGTTTACCAAATGGCGTCCTAACTACGTCTCTTCGTTGTATATCAACTGACTGTTATATTTCTCTCTTGTATCTCCCCTGATAATGTGATTATTACACGAAAGTGCACTTGGGAACTTATCGCATTACATTTTCCCCGTGGACTCTTAGGAATATACTTGATCACACGCAAATTTGTGATCCTTTCCAATATATATATATCCTTCTTTTGGAAAAAAAAAGAAGTGAGAAATACTTAGAAAAGCAAATGGATTTGTATGTAGCATTTATGAATCTGGAGAAGGCGTATGACAGACTTGATAGAGATGCTTTGTGGAAGGTATTAAGAATATATGGTGTGGGAGGCAAGTTGGTAGAAGCAGTGAAAAGTTTTTTTTTTTTTTTTTTTATCAAGGATGGAAGGCATGTGTAGGTGTAGGAAGAGAGCAAAGCGTTTTTTTTTTTTTTTTTCCAAAAGAAGGAACAGAGAAGGGGGCCAGGTGAGGATATTCCCTCTAAGGCCCAGTCCTCTATTCTTAACGCTACCTCGCTAATGCGGGAAATGGCGAATAGTATGAAAAAAAAAAAAAAAAAATATATATATATATATATATATATATATATATATATATATATATATATATATATATATATATATATATATATATATATATATATATATATATATATATATTTTTTTTTTTTTTTTTTGCTTTGTCGCTGTCTCCCGCGTTTGCGAGGTAGCGCAAGGAAACAGACGAAAGAAATGGCCCAACCCACCCCCATACACATGTATATACATACGTCCACACACGCAAATATACATACCTACACAGCTTTCCATGGTTTACCCCAGACGCTTCACATGCCCTGATTCAATCCACTGACAGCACGTCAACCCCGGTATACCACATCGCTCCAATTCACTCTATTCCTTGCCCTCCTTTCACCCTCCTGCATGTTCAGGCCCCGATCACTCAAAATCTTCTTCACTCCATCTTTCCACCTCCAATTTGGTCTCCCTCTTCTCCTCGTTCCCTCCACCTCCGACACATATATCCTCTTGGTCAATCTTTCCTCACTCATTCTCTCCATGTGCCCAAACCATTTCAAAACACCCTCTTCTGCTCTCTCAACCACGCTCTTTTTATTTCCACACATCTCTCTTACCCTTACGTTACTTACTCGATCAAACCACCTCACACCACACATTGTCCTCAAACATCTCATTTCCAGCACATCCATCCTCCTGCGCACCACTCTATCCATAGCCCACGCCTCGCAACCATACAACATTGTTGGAACCACTATTCCTTCAAACATACCCATTTTTGCTTTCCGAGATAATGTTCTCGACTTCCACACATTCTTCAAGGCTCCCAGAATTTTCGCCCCCTCCCCCACCCTATGATCCACGTCCGCTTCCATGGTTCCATCCGCTGCCAGATCCACTCCCAGATATCTAAAACACTTCACTTCCTCCAGTTTTTCTCCATTCAAACTTACCTCCCAATTGACTTGACCCTCAACCCTACTGTACCTAATTACCTTGCTCTTATTCACATTTACTCTTAACTTTCTTCTTTCACACACTTTACCAAACTCAGTCACCAGCTTCTGCAGTTTCTCACATGAATCAGCCACCAGCGCTGTATCATCAGCGAACAACAACTGACTCACTTCCCAAGCTCTCTCATCCCCAACAGACTTCATACTTGCCCCTCTTTCCAAAACTCTTGCATTCACCTCCCTAACAACCCCATCCATAAACAAATTGAACAACCATGGAGACATCTCACACCCCTGCCGCAAACCTACATTCACTGAGAACCAATCACTTTCCTCTCTTCCTACACGTACACATGCCTTACATCCTCGATAAAAACTTTTCACTGCTTCTAACAACTTGCCTCCCACACCATATATTCTTAATACCTTCCACAGAGCATCTCTATCCACTCTGTCATATACCTTCTCCAGATCCATAAATGCTACATATAAATCCATTTGCTTTTCTAAGTATTTCTCAAATACATTCTTCAAAGCAAACACCTGATCCACACATCCTCTACCACTTCTGAAACCACACTGCTCTTCCCCAATCTGATGCTCTGTACATGCCTTCACCCTCTCAATCAATACCCTCCCATATAATTTACCAGGAATACTCAACAAACTTATACCTCTGTAATTTGAGCACTCACTCTTATCCCCTTTGCCTTTGTACAATGGCACTATGCACGCATTCCGCCAATCCTCAGGCACCTCACCATGAGTCATACATACATTAAATAACCTTACCAACCAGTCAACAATACAGTCACCCCCTTTTTTAATAAATTCCACTGCAATACCATCCAAACCAGCTGCCTTGCCGGCTTTCATCTTCCGCAAAGCTTTTTATATATATATATATATATATATATATATATATATATATATATATATATATATATATATATATATATATATATATATATGTTGACCGGTTAGTAAGGTTATCTAATGTATGTATGACTCATGGCGAGGTGCCTGAAGATTGGCGGAATGCTTGCATAGTGCCGTTGTTCAAAGGCAACGGGGATAAGAGTGAGTGCTCAAATTACAGAGGTATAAGTTTGTTGAGTATTCCTGGTATATTATATGAGAGGGTATTGATTGAGAGGGTGAAGGTATGTACAGAGCATCAGATTGGGGAAGAGCAGTGTGGTTTCAGAAGTGGTAGAGGATGGGTGGATCAGGTGTTTGCTTTGAAGAATGTATGTGAGAAATACTTAGAAAAGCAAATGGATTTGTATGTAGCATTTATGAATCTGGAGAAGGCATATGATAGAGTTGATAGAGATGCTTTGTGGAAGGTATTAAGAATATATGGCGTGGGAGGCAAGTTGTTAGAAGCAGTGAAATTTTTTTTTTTTTTATCAAGGATGTAAGGCATGTGTAGGTGTAGGAAGAGAGGAAAGTGCATTTATAAAGTGCCATGTGGAAATTATGATGAATTTTATGTTGGGCAGACTGGTAAGGATCTTTCTGTTAGACTTAAGCAACATAAATATAGTATAAGAATGGGTTAAGAATCAAATGCCTTGTTTAATCACGTTAAAAACTATGATCATTGTATTGACTGGAGTAATGCCATCTCAGTTATTATCTTAACTCCATTACCACGAGAAATATCATTGAATCTTCTATTATTAAATACACAAAGAATTATAATCTTAATATTAGTGATGGTCTATACAAATTAGATAACTTCATTGTTGATAAAATTTGTAAACAATTCACCATCTTGTCCACATAATAAGTTTATGATACGCTCGTTGTCTGTCTTGTACAAATACATGTTTACCAAATGGCGTCCTAGCTTCGTCGCTTCGATGTATATCAACTGACTGTTATATTTCTCTCTTGTATCTCCCCTGATAATGTGATTATTACACGAAAGTGCACTTGGGAACTTATCGTGTTTCATTTTCCCCGTGGACTTTTAAAGGAATATCTTGATCACACTCAAAATTGTGATCCTTTCCAATATATATATATATATTATATAATATATATATATATATGTTGACCGGTTAGTAAGGTTATCTAATTAGTAGAGACCATCACTAATATTAAGATTATGATTCTTTGTGTATCTAATAATAGAAGATTCAATGATATTTCTCGTGGCTGTAGAGTAGAGTTGAATGACTGAGATGATATTACTCCAGTCAGTACAAAGATCAAAGTTTTTACGTGATGAAACAAGGTATTTAAGCAACATGGGAAGTAAAGAAAATTATTATCAAAAGTGAGAATCAAAAGATTCTTGGTGTCAATGGGAGGTTCTCCCTTTTAATAATAATTCTACTTTACTTCCTATGTTGCTTAAATCCTTTAATGTAAATGTTGCCTTCAGCAACAATAATACTATAAAGAATATCTTAATCAGGAATTCACCAGGAAATTCTCCTGGATGCATTTATAAAGTGCCATGTGGAAATTATGATGAATTTTATGTTGGGCAGACTGGTAAGGATCTTTCTGTTAGACTTAAGCAACATAAATATAGTATAAGAATGGGTTAAGAATCAAATGCCTTGTTTAATCACGTTAAAAACTATGATCATTGTATTGACTGGAGTAATGCCATCTCAGTTATTATCTTAACTCCATTACCACGAGAAATATCATTGAATCTTCTATTATTAAATACACAAAGAATTATAATCTTAATATTAGTGATGGTCTATACAAATTAGATAACTTCATTGTTGATAAAATTTGTAAAAATGATAAGTTTATGAACGCATGTTTACCAAATGGCGTCCTAGCTTCGTCGCTTCGATGTATATCAACTGACTGTTATATTTCTCTCTTGTATCTCCCCTGATAATGTGATTATTACACGAAAGTGCACTTGGGAACTTATCGTGTTTCATTTTCCCCGTGGACTTTTAAAGGAATATCTTGATCACACTCAAAATTGTGATCCTTTCCAATATATATATATATTTATATATATATTTATATATTATATATATAATATATATAAATATATATATATTATATATATTTATATATAAATATATATATATATAGATATATATATATATAAATATATATATATATAGTATATATATATATATTTATATATATATTTATATATATATATATAGATATATATATATATAGATATATATATATATATAGATATATATATATATAAATATATAATATATATATATATTTATATATATATATAATAATATATATATATAATAATATATATATATTATATATATAATATAATATATATATAATATATAATATATATAAATATATATATATATAAATATATATATATTATATAATATATATAATATATATTATATATATTTATATATATATTTATATATATATATATATCTATATATATATATATATTATTATATATATATATAATATATATTTATATATATATATACACACACACACACATATAATAGTCTATTAGTAATAAACAAAGAATTATAACCTTAATGTTACTGAAGTTCGATACAAATTGGATAACTTTATTGTTGATAAAATTTGTAAACAATTCACCATCTTGTCCACATAATAAGTTTATGATACGCTCGTTGTCTGTCTTGTACAAATACATGTTTACCAAATGGCGTCCTAGCTTCGTCGCTTCGATGTATATCAACTGACTGTTATATTTCTCTCTTGTATCTCCCCTGATAATGTGATTATTACACGAAAGTGCACTTGGGAACTTATCGTGTTTCATTTTCCCCGTGGACTTTTAAAGGAATATCTTGATCACACTCAAAATTGTGATCCTTTCCAATATATATATATATTATTATATATATATATAATAATATATATATATATATGTTGACCGGTTAGTAAGGTTATCTAATTAGTAGAGACCATCACTAATATTAAGATTATGATTCTTTGTGTATTAATAATAGAAGATTCAATGATATTTCTCGTGGCTGTAGAGTAGAGTTGAATGACTGAGATGATATTACTCCAGTCAGTACAAAGATCAAAGTTTTTACGTGATGAAACAAGGTATTTAAGCAACATGGGAAGTAAAGAAAATTATTATCAAAAGTGAGAATCAAAAGATTCTTGGTGTCAATGGGAGGTTCTCCCTTTTAATAATAATTCTACTTTACTTCCTATGTTGCTTAAATCCTTTAATGTAAATGTTGCCTTCAGCAACAATAATACTATAAAGAATATCTTAATCAGGAATTCACCAGGAAATTCTCCTGGATGCATTTATAAAGTGCCATGTGGAAATTATGATGAATTTTATGTTGGGCAGACTGGTAAGGATCTTTCTGTTAGACTTAAGCAACATAAATATAGTATAAGAATGGGTTAAGAATCAAATGCCTTGTTTAATCACGTTAAAAACTATGATCATTGTATTGACTGGAGTAATGCCATCTCAGTTATTATCTTAACTCCATTACCACGAGAAATATCATTGAATCTTCTATTATTAAATACACAAAGAATTATAATCTTAATATTAGTGATGGTCTATACAAATTGATAACTTTATTGTTGATAAAATTTGTAAACAATTCACCATCTTGTCCACATAATAAGTTTATGATACGCTCGTTGTCTGTCTTGTACAAATACATGTTTACCAAATGGCGTCCTAGCTTCGTCGCTTCGATGTATATCAACTGACTGTTATATTTCTCTCTTGTATCTCCCCTGATAATGTGATTATTACACGAAAGTGCACTTGGGAACTTATCGTGTTT
>NC_092235.1:43582956-43597956 GCF_036320965.1 Panulirus ornatus | reverse complement strand
GCAGACACGAGGGGAGAGAGGGGAGGAGGTGTTCCCTCCCTCTCTCTCTCCCTCAGCAAGAGAGTAAAAGATTAAGGTTCTTGGGCTCCGGCTGATGAGTTCTTCATAGATCCCAGTAATTAGAAAGCAAGGAAAATCCTCCCATAATTCCAAGAGAAAATTAGGTTGAGGGGGTGAAGGAAAAGAAGGAAGGGAAAAGGAGGGGGGGGGGGGTTAGGAGAGATACAGTGATAAGGAAGGGGGGGGGGAGGAGGGGGATACTCCCAAGTCTCTCTCCAGTTTAAATAGAGAGAAAGAGAGAGAGAAAAGAGGACGGGATCTGGAGGCGTTACTGAGCACAGTCGTGCGGGCCTGAAGATTAACTTGGAGAGAGAGAGAGAGAGAGAGAGAGAGAGAGAGAGAGAGAGAGAGAGAGAGAGAGAGAGAGAGAGAGAGAGAGAGAGAGAGAGAGAGAGAGAGAGAGTATACGTAAGTACATGAGTAGGAGAGATTGGGTTCGCGCTATATGTTGCTTCTATCTGTCTCCTCCCATGTCTAATGTAAGGGGTTGAGGTAAGGATAGAACAATGAGGATGGCTGTCTCGCCATCGTCCACATTGGACGTTGTCAGCTGTGGAACCTGTGAGCTTAGAGAAAGAGACCTCGTTAACCAGTCACTGGTCTGACGAGATGCCAAGTCTCGCCTGACTTCTCTACAACTTTTCCTCAACTAAGAACCTTAACAAAAATGTTTTCGACCTTGGTACAAGGTAATTATTATAGTAATCAGGATGATGGTGGTGGCAGTAAATTCCTCTGTGAGTAGGCGGCTCCGAGGCTTCCTTCTCATCTGGACAAAAAATATCCTACGGCCGTTGGGTTTGTCGAGTTGCCATGTATCACAAGACCAGTGAGGATCCGTCTCTTCTTGTACACGTATTACTTGTCATCTTATTTGTATTAACAGATCAAGAATACTTCAGTTATATCACCATCCACTACAGGATAATAGCAACAGTATACTAGCCATCATATGCTAGCAGTGCTTCACTTATATCATCACCCGCTACAGGATAATAGTAACTATAACTAGTCATATAATACTGTATTTAAGTTACATCATCACCCACTACAGGATAATAGCAACAGTATACTAGCCATAGTGTACTGTACTTAATTAAATCATCACCCACTACAGGGTAATAGCAACAGTATACTAGCCATAGTATGCTGTACTTAAGTTATATCATCACCCACTACAAGATAATAGCAACAGTATACTAGCCATAGTATGCTGTACTTAAGTTATATCATCACCCACTACAGGATAATAGCAACAGTATACTAGCCACAGTATGCTATACTTAAGCTATATCATCACCCACTACCAGGTAATAGCAACAGTATACTAGCCATAGTATACTGTATTTAGGTTATATCACCACCCACTAAAGGATAATAGTAACAGTATACTAGCCATACTATACTGTACTTAGGTTATATCACCATCCACTAAAGGATAATAGTAACAGTATACTAGCCATAGTATGCTAAACTACATTGATATCATCACCCATTATAGGATGATAGCAACAGTACACTAGCCACAGTATGCTAGCAGTACTTCATTGATATCAAATCCAATACAGGATAATAGTAGCAGTACACTAGCCATAGTATGCTGTACTTCACTTATATCATCACCCACTGCAGGATAATAGCAGCAGTATACTAGCCACAGTATACTGTACTTCAGTTATATCATCACCCACTATAAGATAATAGCAAGAGTATACTAGCCATAGTATGCTATACTTCAGTTATATCATCACCTACTACAAGATATCAGGAACAGTATACTAGCTATAGTATACAAGCTACAGTATATAAGTTTCTGTATTCTTAGATACACTGCAATAACTACATTGTTAATAGCATTAGCACAACCAGTTCTAGTATCTTATCTAAGTATACTTGTCACAATATGCCTGTTACACCATGCCAGTTACAGGATACAGGTTGAGCATACCCATGACAATATAGTGCATAATGCACCAACTACAGTACACGAGTTAAGGACACCCACTACAGTATATCAGCTATACCACACCAACACAGTATACCCAGTTAGAGTACATCAGGTTAGGTTAACCAGGGACAAACAGTTAAGACATGGACATCCGGGCCTCCTCCCTCCACTGACACATTGCTTCCCATGGCAACTCCAAACATTTCTGTAAATTTTCGAATAAGTGAAACTGATATCAAATTACATCAGATACGAGAAAGAATAGAAAATATGTCAAAATATATTCACTCCGATCATGTATTGTTGTAAGCTGTCTCTATCACAGCAACACGATCACTCACTGATAACAGAATGCGATTAATAACATAACAAAACCCTTACATCGTCCTCAGGGTTAGAGACACGAACATGCACTTGAAAATGTCTAGAAAATTTTCCCTCACGTTTATTATAAAACTTTCTACGGGTGCTAGTGCTGAGGATGTGGAGTCTTTAGCTTGGGGTTTTTGCATCCATAAAAATGTAGAAATGTCCAAAGTTCTCCACATAAATTACCCTAAGACGTAAGGCAGAGGCCGAGAGCCGGTACCTGCCAGGCGCAGCAGCCTTGCCTTCATACCTCCCAAACCCGTCTTGATGCTTGCAAGTTTGGTCTCACGCCGCCCCACCCTGCTGGAAAAATTCTGGCTGTGTCCTGAGCCACATTGTATCAGCCATACTAGACTATACCATTTACAGGACACCAGCGAGGTGTGACGGGTTAGCTGACTGTTTTCGTATCTTGTCCTTAACCTCAACAACAAGAAAAGTTTGCATGATGTCGATTTTTACATCTTTCTTACTACTGATATTTCATTATTCGTTGTGAGGTCGCCAATCATTCAATATAAGGTATTCCGTTCTCAGGATACTGATAACAGTAAAATCCCAGACAAGTACGAGAGAGCAAGACGCCCGGACACCACGTACTGATGTGTCAGTGTCACTACCTCCCCTCCCTCCTGTGTCTACTTACAGTAGATGTGTCTGTCATCCGTCCTCAACAGCATTTACCTCCATGACATTTGCGGTCTACTGTTCGTTCTCTGAACCTGCTCGTTATCCTCCCTTATCTGATGTCTTGTTTACTGTTTACGTCGCTTGAGGAACAGACAAAGCGGACGACGACAATAGTTCCTCAGCTGTATGGGTCGAGGGGTGATTAAAGGCTCTTATTACCGCCGTCGTATAGACCTTAGCCACAGTACACCTGCCGAGGGGTCTCTCTCTACTGTAAACTGCCTCAGATGGTCAACGGCACCTGATGTCTTTTTTTTTTATCTGCTTAGATGGAAAAGGACAGCATGACATCGACAGGGACTGAAATACGCTGAAAATCATATCTTCTTCTCGTAGACACGTCTAGTGTCTCATTTCCCTCCGCCTAACCAGAGGGGAAGGAGCAGGAGTCAACAGAGTCGGTCAGGAGGAAAAGTCTCCCTTGCCCTGCTGGGCCCAGGCAGAGCATGAAGCACCCACCCAACTCTAAGTGAATTAATCCAGAGACTGACGCCCAGTACTGGGCTCAGCACCTGGTGACCTGTTGCTTCTGGGGCGTGGTTGCTGGTGATGGTCATGGCTCTAGTGTGAGTAGTGATGGTGGTGATGATGAGTGGTGTTCCTTTTGGTGGCAGGGCTAGCGGTGGTGGTGGTATGGTGGTTGAGGTGATGGTGATGATAGTTCAGTGAGGGTGTTAAAACGCAGATGTGGTGACTGGTGGAAGTGACAGTATTGCAGAAGGTGATGGTTACTGTTGTTTTTGTGGTGGTGGTGGTGGTGCCGCTAATGGTGTGGGGAGGGAGGGGTAGGGATGGTGATGGGGAGGTGATGGTTACAGTGGCGGAGGTCGTGAGGAGGGAATGGAGAGGGAGGGACATGGGGGGGTGGGGGGTGGGCGAATCATGGGATCATTTAGGGACAGGACATCTTTGTGTCGGCGCTGAAGGAGGTGGAAGGTAAGAGAAGCCTGGGGGAGAGGAGAGCATCGCCTGGCATCAAGTGGCTCCCGTGATAGTGACGAAGAATGATATTTGTCAACGTCTCTGGAGGTAAGGAGGGAGGGAGAGCTCGAGAAAAACATCTCTCGCTCTCAGGATTCCAGATGATCTTAGTGCGGTGGGAGGTATCTCGTGAGGTATGAAACCTTACCAGGATCCTAGGGTCAAGGGCCATCGGCAAAAGAAGGACCATAATAATTTCGGTATTTCTAACTCTTCTTTGGCATTTTCCCACTCTTTCCCTGCGACAACTGTATAGGCTTTTCTCTCAGCACGTAAAAGGGAACGTTGATGAAGCCGTGGAAGATTATGTCACCTGCTAAACGGTACTTAGAATGCACTAATGAAGACTTGGGTCAGGAACTAATGCGAGTGGTGACGGAGATAGTAAAGTTGAGATACATTTTACATATTCCAATCAAAGAACAGCTGATCAAGTACCTGTTGAAGGGAGAACGATCGTTTACTGACAAATTAGGTTGAGAGGCGACCATCTTATAACAACACAGGATGTCATCATAGTTATTCCTCGCCACACTGTGGCTGGACTTCAACTAAAACTGTGCCCATCTGTAAGACAGGAATCTCCTGGAGGTTGGTTGGTTGGTTAGTGTGAGCAGGCAAGCTGGCAGGCTGGCACTGCTTGACCATCGAGAACATCAAGAGAACACCTGGAAGATATCATGACTGTTGTGATAAACTAACAATACGTCAAGACTTTAAGGTCAGTAATACATCCAAACTTCAGTACAAGTCAGCAACACATCAAGACTTGAGAACTAGTATCCCACAGTTATAGAACCAAGGACATGTCACAGCCTTAGAACCAGTAACATATGACAGCTTTAGAACTAGTAACACACCAAAGCTTTAACAAATAACACATAACGGCTTGAGAACCAGTGACTCATCACAGCCTCAGAACTAGAATCACATCACAGCTTTAGAACCAGTAGCACGTCAAGCTTTAGAACTAATACCTCATTACAGCTTTAGAAGCAGCAACACATGAAAGCTTTAGAACCAGTAACACAATACAGCTTTAGAATCAGTAACACAAGACAGCTTCAGAAACAGTAACACATCAGGGATTCAAAGCCTGTAACACGTCAGGGATTTAAAACCTGTGATACATCACGGCTTAAGTATACGCCTGCAACATAACAAGAGTGAAACGGTACCCAGCAACACAATGAGACAAACACGCACGTCACAAACACGTCCACACGTGAATGATTGCCAGTTATCCGCAACAGACGTAATTAAAAGCACACAACATATTATCAGGACTAATATGGGAGCGGACACCACCTCAACCCTGCAAGGGAAAGCCTGCAACACATCAAGACTAACAGGTGAAAACCATGCAACACATGAAGATCTGATAGCCAGAGACAGTGACATAACAGAACCCAAGCAAAGGGCTGTCAAGGATGAAGACAAAGTCAACACAACATCAAACATTATGTCAAATCCAACCACCCATTACGGAACAGAACCCACAGCAGCTCCCAACCTGTACATGGATAAACTAACGGAAAATGGAAAGCCACGAGAGGAGAAAAAATAAAAATCCTCGCAAAATGACAATATGTTGGTGCTCTCAGTGTCTTGGTTTACAACCTTCCCGCAGGAGGGGCTTACTGCTCACCAGGCCCGTATTAACTGTTTCTTACCACGGAGGCGGGAGTGTGGCGCATCAATGATTCATCTCGATAACATGTGCCAGTAATGTCTTGCCTCACGTATCCGCCGGACTCGCAGCGCTTTAATGTCGCAGGAAGCTTCCTCCGTCACTCAGAACAACTTTAATGCCGAGTGCAAACTGGAAATCTTTTCAGAGCGACGTGGGTATAACACTAATACTTAGGATCCGTCCAGTGGAGCTCATGGTCAGCAGGATGATGATGACGACAGTAATTAAAGTACAACAAATGTAATTGCAGTTGGAGGTACTCATGTTAGAATGTTTGGATGTCAGAGGCTCAAGGTACTATTCCTGATATCAGTTACCCAAACATGAATTCTTTACGATGTGTTAGAATTATGGGTTAGTTCAAAGACACTGAAGCGGGAGTAACCTTACTTAAGGGAAACAGTTGGAGTATTTTTGATATTAATGCTAACAATATCAGCAGTGATATCAAATGACACCAAACATCTAAATTCTTTAGAATCTTTTAGAATTTTGGGTTGGTCGACGGCCCTGCAACAAGGGTCAGTAACTGCATCTAAGAAAAAAAGAGAGAACAAAAAGGTTTGAATGCCTCCTTCAGGGAACACCACAAATTTCATAACTGTAATTTTCATAGGCACGGGAGGAAGGCTGGAGTGCAGAATTATGCAAATATTGTATAATTAGCAGAGATATACGATACAGCACGTAGATAACATCATATGATCTTACTACCTCATTATATAATGTAGGTAACAAAGTGATCTCATTTTCTTATCATAAATCACAGACAACGTAGCTACCTCACTCTCTCAATCATAAACCACAAATAAAGTTATTCTTCCAGTGCAGAACACAGGTTCACAGCAGTCTTACTACCATGAGAAGATAACAGTATGATGTTCAAAGTATCAAATATGGATTAATAGTGATCCTCTTCTTAATGGCAAAAGTAGTTTACTATTGACCTTAGCATCGTATACCATAATATGTGGGTGATTTAGCAAACTTATTCTTAAATCCATATTATAAGTATTGATAATGGCCTTGTTCTCTAATAATATAATATGCGTTAAATGATAATCTTAATCTCTGAAATAGAATATGAGTTAAGAATTATATTATCATAAAGTCTGGGTAATACAATGTGAGTATGAATAATATGAGGCCTACCGTGAGTTATGGGATGCTGATGATACTCTTCTCACATCTTAAAATATGGCAATCTAACTGTTTTCTTATATTCCTAGATATGGGTAACAATGATCTCATACTTGCATCGTAAAATGATGATTAATATGATGATCTCATAATCTTTTGCAATATGGCTATGACATTCAGACAAACAGTAGTTTTTCCACTGGAGGAGAGGGATAACAATGGTGTTAATGTTTTATATAACATGGTTGACATAATACTCACACTACTACAATCACCCAGTGTGGATAACATGACGGTCCATCAGGAGAGAAGAAGGAAATCATTATCCTCCATATCTTATGATTGGATGACGAATACATCATTCCGTGATACGAATACTAAGACCTTACCTATATCCTACACGCAGAAATAACGCCTTGACCACAGTCTGTTTGAAAGTGAAACCTTACCCGTATCCTACCATGCGAAAATGATATCATTACAGCGATCTAAGACGACAGAAGAGTGAGTCCCAGTCTCTGGCGTGTTAGTCGTGTCATTTTCCCGAAGGTGTGGATGGAGAGGCTTCGCACGACCAGACAGCTGTATTAAGATACACCTGGAAAGTTGTACGAGTGACCGATGATTTATCAGCTGACGTCAACAGTGAAAGGTAACTTGGATGCCACAGTTAATCCCCCAGATTCCACGGTGGTGCCTCCCACTCCCCAGAGATGCACCTCGCCAACACTGTACTAACTAACCTCTACGGTTCCTCCCTCTCCCCAGAGATGCACCTCGCCAACACTGTACTAACTAACCTCTACGGTTCCTCCCTCTCCCCAGAGATGCACCTCGCCAACACTGTACTAACTAACCTCTACGGTTCCTCCCACTCCTCCTCGCCAACACTGTACTAACTAACCTTTACGAGAAACACAGAGAGTCAGTTACGTTTTTCTCTCTCGTAAAAGGTATTCTGAGATTAGTTAAGATATCAGATACGCATCACTACAATCGAAGATTCCCCCCCCCCCCCCTCGAAAAGCATCTGGTGCAGAAGTGTGTCACTAGTGATGCTAGGAAAACGACGCTACATTTCGAACCGTACAAAAGACAGCCTGAAACATCTACCATGTCATCAAGATGGGCGACGCATCTCGCTCTCATTTGCTACCATGGATCATAATTCTCTGGTGATCCGGAGAAGAATAGCAAGTCCAGCTTTAACTTTTTACAAGACAGCCGAGTGGAGACATTTCTCCAATCGCATCCACTAAGAGATGGACTTCCAACAATACACACAGATGATGAAACAGACTGACATACCTAAACGAGGATAACACTCTTACACCAGCACTCAACCAAGGTTTCGTTGGGCGGAGACACGGGGTTAAAAGACAAGACTATCAGTTGTATAACATAAGAATTCATCGTTTTATCATCCCCCACTAAGCACTCCTGGAGACAACCTCATTCGCCAGAATCCCTGCTCTAAGGCTTCTTTGTCTGAATCTTTCGTACTTACAGTAACACAAGATGATTACTCTACAATTTTTCCATCCGATTAGAATGCTTCTCATCTAGTCGCCCCCGATCCAAGTTGGAGAGTTCTGTTGGCCTCCAGAGGTTCTCCTTGGTCACATTTTCTTGTGAACGAGATACATTTTGTCAAGGTTCAGTAGTTGACTTGCAATATTAGTTCCGTAGGTCAGGTGGATATCATGAATAAAGGAGTAATTTTCCTGCTAGCGAGACTTGTGTATCAAAAGGTTTTCTGATATAACTTCAGGTTTTGCTTCTAAGGCAAAATCATAAACTCCTTGTATGTCTATCTGGTCGTCTCGCCTACCTGATTTATTATAAGACCAGCTCGTCTCCAGAAAAGAAAACAACGATTGTTTATTCGCTCACGATGGAAAACGGTGTCCTAGATGTACAGTATCTCCCCAGAAAATGTTCCGACCGGATTTTCGTCACAGTGGGATTATACCGCACGACTTTCTCCGTGACATTATCATTACCCGCTGGTGATTGCAACTTTCTGTCGCGTCTTTTGGAAGCTGTTGCCTCCGGGGTCCCTCGGCTGCTCGACTATGTTCATTGCTCTATGATTATGTGGTAAATCTTTATACAAACTGAGATTATTTTCCTTCAGTATGATATTTCCGGCAGGCAGAATAACTGTGGCTCAACGTGAGGATGTAATATGAGAGACGACACACGGACGGAGCTGAAAGGCTGGATGATTTTCTTGGACGGAGAATACATGTACGTGAATGTGATGTCGGGAAATTAAGAGACAGTAATGTGCGTGTGGCAAAAGATCTTTACGGGTTTAGGTCCTGTGATAAAATACAGCGTAGCGGATCAGGATCATGAAAAGAGGAACGGCATTATCGAGGGATGATAAAATAAGATGCCTCTACAAGGAGATCTTCACAAATCGAATAAATACAAAGCTAAGAAAAAAGAAGATGAGGAAACAAATAGATCTGAGAGACATACACCAAAAACAAAACCGTCTGACCAGAAGAAGTACCAAGTGTTGATCATAAGAAAGGATTATGTTGGGATGAGAACTAAAAGGGTCATCGTAAGATGTGTCTGTCTGTCACACAGTCCATCAGTCTAACAATACACAGGTCAGTCTGAACCAACACTGCAGTGATGGCTCTTCAGCGTGTGTAACCTGGACACACGATTCCCCGTGGTTCATCTGGACCGTCATCATTCATCATAACCTGCACAACGCGGCAACCACAGATTAATTCACACTGTCGGGTTCTAAAACTGCTAGTTATATCCGGAGGCGTCGGTGGCCGGTGAAGAAGAGGCCAATACCGCTGCGTACCTCAGGTCTTATCCGACCATTATCATCTATTGGCAATACCATAACCGTAAATAATTGCCCAAAGTTCTCCTGTAAATTCCCGAATTTGTAGTTAGTCCATTATTTGCATCTTCCTATGTCCTCTGTACAGCATTAATCTGAGCACCCGCTAACCAACTACCGCTGGTATACCAATACATGTGTGTGTTCCTCCGCAAGTATACTTGCGTCTCTGTGTCTGTATATATATATATATATATATATATATATATATATATATATATATATATATATATATATATATATATATATATATATATATATTATCCCTGGGAATAGTGGAGAAAGAGTACCGCCCATATGTTCACTGCGTGTCGTAGAAGGCGACTAAAAGGGCTGGGAGTTGGGGCTCGAAATTCTCTCGTTTTAATTTCCCAAATAAGGAACAGGGAAGGTTGCCAAGTGAGGATTTTTCCCTTTAAGGTTCAGTCATCTCTTTTTGACGCTACCTTGCTGACACGGGAAATGGCTAATACGTATGAATATATATATATATATATATATATATATATATATATATATATATATATATATATATATATATATATATATATATATATGCATAAGACCACTAGGGAAAAGACACACAATAAGTTCCCAAGTGCACTTTCATGTATTGATCACATCGTCAGGCGAGATACAAGAATAAGATAGAAGACGTAGGACGGCAGGTTGATATAAAAGGAAAAGACGTAGCTAAGACGCCACTGGTAAACAAGCGTTGCGAGATGGTGGTGTTCGGGTCTGACATCATGCCTGTCATAAAACTTTTATTATGTAGACAAGAAAGGGAACTGTTTAAAATTTTTGCCTACGACAAAGCTATCCAATTTGTATCGACCTTCACTAATATTAATGTTACAATTCTTTGTGTATCTAATAATAAAATATTCAATGATACTTCTCGTGCTAAAGGAGTTACTGAAACGGCGTTACTCCAGTCAATATTACTAGAACACACATGAAAAAAGGTCTTTAATAATCTATGTTTACCCTAACACAAACCTTTTGAACCTATCATTCCACTGCTTAGGCTATTTGTTGTAGAATTAGTTTTCTCTTATGAGAACACTGTAAGGAAAATGTTGATGAGGAATAGTCCAAGTAATGACAAAAGTGTAGATTACAGAATTCCTTGCAAAACAAGTAGTTCGTTTTACTTGGGACAGACAGACAAGTGAAGACTTAAAAATCTCGTGTAAGTCAACATAAATACTATGTACTTACTGGTCAACAATCTAGTGTTCTGTTCGCTCACATGAATGAAAACTCACATCTTACTGACTGGTCCAGAGCTTCTTCGCTGATAAAGTGTAAATGTTGTATAAACGTCATAAACAGAAACTGATTTGACTCTGCTCTTATACAGCTGACTGATAGTAAGAATAGGGATGTTAGCAGAGGATTATTCACTTTAGACAAAGTCATCTGACATATATTTCACAGTGACTCGTGCAAGAAGGTTGATGACCTGACACATCCGTAGTGACCTGAGTAGTAGGGTCGGGTTTGTTACCTGAGTGTCATCTGACTCCACAAGGTTTCCCATACTACCCTCACTGCTTGCTTCAGTACCGTGTAAGATGTGATCCTGTTAACATCTAATGGTGTTTATATTTTCCTCCATCTGTGATTTGTTATATTTGCTTCTGAAGATATGTTGAAATACACGAAAGCGCTTAAGCAAATTTTCCTGCTTTGATTTTCCCTCGTGGCCTATAAGGTCATACAAACATGCATATATATATATATATATATATATATATATATATATATATATATATATATATATATATATATATATATATATATATATATATGTATATATATATATCAGGTGGGCAGATTAGAAAGGGTAGTGAGTGGTGGGTTGAGGAAGTAAAAAGTTTCTAGTCAAAGAGAAGAGAGAGTCTTTGGGCGGTACTTGCAGGGATGGAGTGCAAATTATTTGGAAATGTATAAAAGAACGCGGCAGGAGGTCAAGAGGACGGTGCAGCGGTTGAACAAGAGAGCAAATGAGAGCTGGGGTGAGCGAATATCAGTAAACGTTGGGGAGAATAAGATGTTTTGGAAGGAGGTAAATAATGTATGAAGAACAAGAGAACAAATAGGAACATCGGTGAAGAGGGCAAATGGGGAAGTGATTACACGTAGTGATGAAGTGAGGAGGAGATGGAGATGGAGTGAGTATTTTGAGGAGCTGATGAATGTGTTTGATGATAGAGTCGCAGATGTAAGGTGTTTGGGTCGGGGTGGTGTGCAAAGTGAGAGAATCATTGAGAGTGGTGTGGTGAAGAAAGAGGAGGTGGTGAAAGACTTGGGAAAGATAAGAATATGGAAAGGCGGCAGGAAAGGATGGTATTGCTCTTGATATTTATTAAGAAAGGGGGTGATTGTGTTGTTGATTGGTTGGTAAGGATTTTCAGTTATGTTTGAATGATACTGAGGTACCTAAAGATTGGCGGACTGCATGCATAAAGGCAAGGGCGATAAAAGTGAGTGTTTAAACTACAGAGGCATAAGTTTGTTGAGTATACCTTATAGGTTGTACGAGAGGGCACTGATTGAGGAGGTGAAGACATGTACAGAGCATCAGATTGGGAAAGAACAGCGAGGTTTCAGAAGCGGTAGAGAATGTGTGGATCAGATGTTAGTTTAGAAAATGCTTGAGATAAATTCTTAGAGAAACAGATGAATATGTAAGTAGCATTTATGGATCTGGAGAAAGCATATGATAGGGCTGATAGAGATACCTTGTGGAAGGTCTTGAGAATAAACGGTGTGGGAGAAAAGCAGTGAAAACTTTTTCCAAGGATGTAAGGCATGTGTATGAACAGGAAGAGAGGAGAGTGAATGGGTCTAAGTCAAGGATGGGCTGCGACAGGGTGTGTGATGTCACCATGGCCGTTCAATTTGTTTTGAACGCGAAATGGGGAGGGGGGGGGGGGAGGGAGATTGAGGGAGGCAAATGTGAGAGTCTTGGAGAAAGGGCTGAGTATGCAGTCTTTGGGGAGATGGGCTTGATATGAGGATAAGCGGCGTGAGGCTGGTTGATTGGCTGAGAAGTAGCGTTACACGAGTGGTGGGGAATGGTAAGATGTATGACTCAGAAGCATACCATGCTGTACTAAAATGGTCTGAGCAAACGGAGAGGATGAGTAAAGAAAGGTCGATAAAGAGGATTTTTGTTTTGGTAACGGAAGGGGAAAGTGGGAACTGCAGGCTGAGGAGGGGTTGGAAAGATGGAGTAAAGAAGGCTGTGGGTATCGGGAAGTGAACATTCACGAGGGTGAAGAAAGTGCTTTAGATGGGAAGAATTGGTAAATTGGGAAGGAACTGGTGTTAATGGGCTGAGCTAGGGCATATGTAACGGTCAAATGTGAACCATGGAATTGGTTGAACATGTTCCGGCTGCTAGGGACTGGCTCTGTGCAAATGAGGTCAAAGTTTGTTTGTTCCTTTAGCTACCTATCTATATACCTACACACACGCACGCACACACACACACACACACACACACACACACACACACACACACACACACACACACACACACATATATATATATATATATATATATATATATATATATATATATATATATATATATACAATTCAAAAGCAGGACATCACACGGTGTGGCATCGGGATCTCATCTTTTAGCTCCCCTTTTTTGACTTTCCTCCCTCACTTTGATCCTTCATATCTAGCTTCTTCCCCGGCCGATCTATCTCTGTGGTTGTTGATGGATCAGCCTTCCTCCTCCCTTCCCAATCAACAGTGGTGTCCCTCAAGGTTCTGTCCTGTCCTCTGCACTTTTCCTCCTTTTTTCAACGATTTCCTCTCCACACAAATAATCAAATGCACTCATATGCTGACGACTCCACATTACATTCATCCACATCCTTCAATTCTGCTCCCTCTTCTCTCACTCAATCCGCTTCTCGTCTTGGCACAGATTCCTCAATAAACTCAGACTTGGACAGGATATCTCAGTGAAGTAGACGAAATCAAGTTAAGTTTGATGCCTCCAAGATCCAGTTTCCACCCACTTCTCTTACGAAAACTCCAAACAACTCTTGTCTCTCCTTTGACGGTCCTGAAATTCCACCTCATGACTCATTGAACATACTTGGAATTACCGTAACATCCACTCTTTCTTGGAAACCCCACATTAAGGAAATTGCTAAACCTGCCTCTATGAAACTAGATGTCCGGTTCAGAAGTCGAAAATTCCGTATATGAAAAGGATCGATTCGTCCTTGTATGGAGTATTGCTCTCACATCTAGGGTGGTTCTAGCTCTGCATCCGTACTTGACAATGTTGAGGAGACAGCGGTCCGACTTGCAAACTGACCTAGACTAACTTCCAAACTTGAACCTCTTGCTCGACGCATCAAAGTTGGTTCACTTTCCCTCTTCTGTAGGTATTACTTTGGTTTTTACTCCAAAGAGCTGGTTGCTTCTGTGCCCCCACCAGTAGCTGACCACGCAATACTTGGCAAGCTGCTGCGTCACATGATTACTGTGTGGCCTTTGGCGACTCAAAGGTGGGCCGTTTTGATAGCTATTTCTTTCCTACACCTCGAAGCCTTGGAACACTCTACTTTCTCGTCTTTCCCAATAACTACGACCGCTTTTGAAGAGTTTTCACACTTCCTCCAAAATTAGTAAATACTTTTCCTTGTCTCTTCTTTTTTCCTTTTATAACCCTTTCTATATTTCAATTTTGCTCGGCCTGGAGCCTTCAACATAAAACAATGATACATATATGAGTTGGAGAGATAGTCAGCTGGCATTACTGGATTGCATATTACGTGATAGGCGGGTAAAAGAGATGCTTCTGGTGGCGAATGTGCTGAGATAGCCACCTTGTGGGATGTCTGATCAATGTCTTATGGAGGCAAGGGTGAAGACTTGTAGAGGTTTTAGGAAAAGAGGAAACAATATCGGTGAGTCGAGATTAGTGAAAGTAAGAGAGCTTGGAAAAGCGACTTGTGAGAAGAAATACCTGGGGAGATTGTTAGTGAGGAATGGGAGATGTTTAGGAAAGCACTACAGTCATGTGCGAGAGATGCATGTGGCATGTGAAAGTTGGGAGGCCGGTAGATTAGAAAGGGTTGAGAATGCAGGGAAGAAATAAAGTTGTTGGTGAAAAAGGAGAGGGAGGAGTTTGGGCCGTACTTAAGGGAATAAGTACAAACGATCGGAGGATGTATAGAAGAGGCAGAAGGTCAAAAGGAAGGT
>NC_092235.1:43497956-43577956 GCF_036320965.1 Panulirus ornatus | reverse complement strand
CTGTGGTCGGTCGGCTTAAACTCCTCCTCCACGACTCAGGAGGAGTCGTGGAGATTGAAATATAATTTCTTTTTTATGTTAGCTGAGACGGCATGGCCAACTGAGGATGTAATCAATGCCGTCCCATGAACGCTATATATATATATATATATATATATATATATATATATATATATATATATATATATATATACCCTAGCCTGAGCCAGTTACCCATTTTATCGACCAACCTCTAAGGTTAGATGAACAGCTGTGTTGACAGTGGACCGACTGCCGCACCCAGGATTCGAACCTATGCGCTCGACCCTGGGCGGCCCGTGAGTGCGTCACGGTCAGGAACACTAACCGCTACACCATCTTTCAGCTCATCTGGAGTACCATCGTTTTTTTGTGTGTACTTAAACACCTGGAGTATATGTGGAATTGCTTCGTGAACGTGTGTTACCTTCACGATGATCAATTCTACCTACCATGGGGAAATTATTCTAATACTTCATCTGAATGAACAGAGGTTCAGTTAGGTCCTCCAGCCGTGTGTATCCCGGAATTGGATGTGCTCTGTGGCACCAAGTTCCTGTAAGCCCCAGATCATCCCTACAGAGCACGCAACCTCCCTGCTAACCCCTAAATCCTACCCACATGCCCCTTATCTACACGACAAGCCTAAGAATCTTTCCTGCAACTTTTTTGTCCCTCGAATCTCTTCCAGATCTTCTCCAGCACCTTTCAGAGTCTCCATCAATCTCCCTTAATCGCTCATGAATCCTCCATCTTTCTCCCTAGTAGCTCCTATCCCCCACCACCACACACACACAACGCATGATTCACTCCCCACCGCCAGGCCCACCTTCACAAACACCCCACATCACCTCCCCTCACCAAGCACCCAAGGTTTACGCCTCTGTATTCGGCAATATCGGGCCTGCCTCTTTATTTTCCCCGGGGAAACTGATGCTAATTACTGGTATCTGGAATTTCTCAGCATCATTATCATTTCGCCCAACATTTTTTCTCTCTCTGCTGTTTAACATTCTCTAACCCAATATCAGCAGAGACCAGAGAAACATTAACAAGGGCGAAAATTACTGAATTTACTGACAGATTTTCAAACAGTTTGTTTTGCCGTGCATTGCACTGTGAATTTTTTTTTTCTTTCTTACAAGCATGGACTTTCATGCTCATGATTATGACATAAAAGTAATTACTACATATTGCTCTGTTTGTTTAACGATCATCTGCCAATTCAGTTTTCTGGTGAATGGGGAGGGGGGGGGGGGGGTAACATATAGTCTCGTTTATACCAGTTTCCATAACACAAACTGTTTGGTTTTTGAATATTTTCATTTTCTTCATACATACGTACATATTCGCCATTTCCCGCCTTAGCGAGCTAGCATCAGGAAGAGAACTGAGCCTTAGAGAGTTAAATCCTCACTTGACCCCCTTCTCTGTTCCTTTTTTTTTTGGAAAAGTAAAGCAAGAGAGGAGGATTTCCAACCCCTACTCCCAGCCTTTCTAGTCATCTTATACGACACGCAGGGAATACTTGGCAAGCATTCTTTCTTTTCTATCCCCAGGATAGATATATTTTGATATACAAAATATCTTCTTCAAAATAGGTGACATTGGAAATGCCCACATCTCACTTTCCAGGTGGGTGTTTCATACCTATCATCGATAGTCATCTACGTACAGTATATGTACATATACAAAGTACCTTCCTGAAGGAGAAGTCGCTCACAGCAGGAGGCACCTCCCTCACTTCTGACGGCAGAGTGAGCACCGGAGACCACGTCCTTACTCCCTTCCCACGGTACAGTGAGCCACAGTAGCAACATAACTTCCTGCCCTCTGACGGTGCAGTGAGCACTGGGACCCAGTAAAGTCTGTTTCCCTCCTGAGGGTACGACAAGCCACACAGCAGCCAAGTATCTGTCTCCCTCCTCACGGTAGGATGAACACCAGCAGCCAAGCATCTTCCTCCTGACGGCATAATGAGCAGCGGCTGGTAAGCATCTCCCTCCTGGCGGCATAATGAGCAGCGGCTGGTAAGCATCTCCCTCCTGGCGGCATAATGAACATCAGCATCCAAGCATCAACATTCTGAAGGCATAAGGAACATCAGCAGCCAAGCGTCTCCCTCCTGACGGCAGAATGAGCATCATCAGGCAAGTATCCCCCTTCCTGACGGCCCAGTGATCACCAGCAGGCAAGCACCTTCTCCCCGGACAGAACAAAGAGCCATGGGGCTTCCCTAGTGGACCTGCAGATCGTAAGAGGCTCCGGTATATTGCAACTTCCTCACGCTCTGAGACCAGAGAGAATCCTCAGTCCTGAAAGAAGGAGGGAAAGCCCGGGGGATCCAGGAGAAGGGATATATCCTGCGGCTGCAATAGTGCCGGGAGAAAAGAGAGCCTTGGCTGAGTCTGGGATATTGGCCGCCGTCCCTAGATGGCTTTAATAAATGATAATAAAGCATATAAATCGAGCTAGCTTGGCTCGAGAGTCATCACTGATAACTAACTGTTGGATGCTGATTGGTATTTGTTTTCTTCTCTAGGTTTTGTATCCTCCCACTCCCCCTCATCCCCCGAGGATGTACAATGACTGAGGTTTGTTGGAAACATTAGTGTGAGATACTTTCTTGTCTGTGTTCAATCCTATTTTGTCGACGCTGGTAAAAGCAAAGAAAGCTTTGAGCCAATGACTTACTTTCTAGTTGTTCTTGCTGGGAACTAGCTACCGCTGGCAATCCACTTCTGAACAGTGATTTGCTGCTTTTGGTTCTCTTCACAGTAGCTATGCTGTTCTCTCGTGTTAATATTGATTGGTCTCTGAAAGGCACTGTGATCTAGACAATACATTTTCATCGTTTTTCCTTCTTCACTCATCGTGTTCTAAAATAATTCCTCAGTGAGGTCGCGAGAATCTTGTTACATTACTTCATACCTCAATGATGTAATGCTTACAGGAATGCCATATTGTTGTAGCTTGGATTGTGTGAACATTACATGATCTGCAGAGGACACTGGAACACTGTTTCTTCAGGTCACATTAATAATCCACGACAAAGTCCACTATCATAAGAGAGACCAGAACCAGAGGCGGAGGCTTGCCTTCAGAGATTGGTTGACATTACCGAATTTTTTTTTATTATTCCTCTAAAGGACCAGGGAAAGCGCTAGAAGAAAAAAGTTATGTACACCGTCCCGACTTTTTTTTATTCCCTTGTTACATAATCAAGTCATAAAATGTCATGTTGCCTCAGCCATTATCACACCTGGCAGCTGCAGAGGGACTGTCAAGAGATATCACCTACAACTATCGAAAATAAAATCTTTTCTACTGTGAACTGTCGTTAGAATAAAGTACGGAGCATGATGCCTTATGTGTGGTGGCAGACAGAATGGTGTAATACTGGGTAACAGCCAAAACTAACGAGTGCATAACTCTAACTGGGCATACGTTTAGTGATAACGATACAAGCATGTTTCTAATTGATTTTTCAATCGATATATTTATTCTAATGAAACGTTAGATGACATTAGCTGTACTTCCGAAGTTTTTGTGTTCCCCCAAACAGAATATAATTACTTATAAACCTTTCCGCCTGTTACTACCACTTTTCAAAGTTTCTGAAGTGAATGCTCAAGTACAAGTCACGAAGAACAAACTAATACAAACCTACAAAGTGCATTCAGAAGGTCGACCAAAAACTGTTATGTGGCATTTTCCACCATCTAGCCAGGTCTTTGTAGGTTGCCACGTACCGTAACTTAGAAGTTATAGATTCAAAGTTGCTCCTGTTATTTGGGTTTTAACTTTTCATTTACAATCATTGCTCATTTTTCAAAAATGTTTCATTCACTGATGTAAGCATTTTACATTCCTAAAAAACTTACTAAAGCCAAACTTCAGTATTGAGTGATACATCATGATGTTGCCAGCTCACATCAGACAGGTTGAGGTCATAAACTAACGAATATAAATGTTGGTAGTGAAGATTCAGGCAACGTTCAGTTTCAGAGTCCATAATTATACCATATATATACACACCATCGTAAGTATGGTAGTACTCAGTATTTTCATGGAGAGCAATTGCGAAAAATCTTATTATGTACATGGCAACGATCAACAGCTTCTGGGCGTTACTTTCTCGTGAAACAAGATTTTATTTTATTTCTTAAAGAAAATTAGAACTACAGAACTTTCCTCGGGGTATCAACCTGAGCCAAAAAAACAGGTGAATTTTCGTTCATTTTTATCACAATCTGACGAATTTTCATCTTTCATTTGGCTGAATCCTTAAAAACAGGTTATAAAGACTAGATGGCATTTCTCCCTCCTCCTTCACGCTACATCATTTACGCCTTCGTAGGAATCTTAGTCCCACCTTCACATCAAAACGTAAGACGTGATATATTTATTCACCTTAATATTCTAATTTGCTCACACCTCATTACTAAACATTTTTCTTGCCTCCTTTCAAGTGTTTAGTATGAAAAAGCTGTCTATGTTCACTGAAATAATCATGTTCACTCTATCGTCTTTCATTCTTTTTCGTCTCGTTAAGATGAACTATGTAGGCAGCAGGTATACATTATAACTTCCGTCGACACTGTGGTATGAGTAGGTCACGAAATATTTATGTCTGGATACCGCTCGACTGATATATTACTACTGCCTGTGTGGACTCATCCTCACTTCTCACGTACACCTCATTCTCCCACAATACTGTTCATTCATACTTTCCTCACCCTTGCACTCAGTTTTCCTCACCCTTGCACTCAGTTTTCCTCACCCTTGCACTCAGTTTTCCTCACCCTTGCACTCAGTTTTCCTCACCCTTGCACTCAATGTTCCTCACCCTTGTACTCAATTTTCTTCACCTTTGCACTAATACAACTGAGATGTATCAAACCTTCTTTCCTGAATTTAACATTACAGGAAAAATTCTTTTTAATACTCATTTTGTTCACTTACCAATAATCATATCTTTATATTCATTCGGGGTCTACATGATTGCCCTATACTCTGACATGCACTGTGTCCACCTGCTTCTTACCTAGACCGCACTATTTTCCTTATCTCAGATACCTTATCTCTCACCTATCAATGAACACTGTGACCACTTGTAGCAACTTCTCATTTCCCTTCCCATTCAGTATCACTCAGACCAATCTCATCAATGTCTGACCCAAATTTTCTTCATTTTGACCCCGTACACTCCCAGCTCATATTATGATAATCTTTTGTGCTATTATCATTATCATTATTATCATTATTATTGTCATTATTATTATTATTATTATCATTATTATTATCATTATTATTGTTTTCATTATCATTATTATTAATATTATCATTATCATTATTATTATCATCATTATCATCATCATTATTATCATTATTATTATTATTATTATTATTATTATTATTATTATTATTATCATTATTATTATCATTATTATTATTATTATTTTCATTATTATTATTGTTATCATTATCATTATTGTTATTACTATTACCATTATTATTATTATTGTTATCATCATTATTATCATTACAATTATTATCATTATCATGTATGCTATTATCATTATCATCATATTATCATTATCATCATTATTATCATTATGATTAACATTATCATCATCATTATTATCGTCATTATTATCATTATTACATTATCATCATCCTGTCATCATATAAATAATGTTCGACGGAACTGTCGGTTTGTTTACATATGTGCCTGTTCACACCTCCTTTAAACCGACGAGACATTTCAGTTTCACTTCGTGATCATCCTAATGAGTGCGAAAAAAGAAGAAAAAATGAAATGCGAGAAACAGACTTTGGTCTGCCCAGTTGCTGCTGTTTCCCCATGTTCTGTTGTGTGAAGTCTTAGGAGCGACTCCATCAATATCATGTCCATTCCTTACATCAAATATTTTCTTTTCTCTGTAAGATTTATTCGCACTTATCTTACTGATGCATAATATTAACGGTGTTTCTTTGATAATGACGTCTTCAATGCTGCCACACCACAATACTAGTAAAGCTAATGGACGATAAAAATATATACAATCACGGTCATCTATCTGTTTAAGTATCTGTCTGTTTAGACACCTACTTCTATCTACGTATCTGCTAAAGTATACCCACATACATGCAAAGATATACACACGTAGATAAAAGATTTAGATATACACTTTCACGTACATACAATTCAAGCTAAACACAACGACTAACAAACCCATGTAAGGAAAACAAAGGAAAGAAAATGGTATAAAGAAACACCAGTGTTGTTGTGGAGGCGACAAGAACTCAGCTGCTTCTGCGAGCGCAAGAACAGGCCAAAACGAACGAGTGTAGAAGCCTGGGCATAGGTTTAGTGATAACGACACAAGCATAAGCACAGGCTTAGGGCAACACTGTAGCAACGCGCAGATACAAAGACCTCAGATACTAATTGCCAGGGCCACAAACACAGCGGACATTGAGGGGTAAGGGCAACAGTAAAAAAAAAACTAAAAGAATATACCTCAAAGGCTCAGCGTTAAAGCGGCAGAGAAAAGCCTAAAGAAACGACTATATCCACAGACTTTGCCTTAGACCAGAGCACACACTCACTGTCACAGCAACTGACAGTAACAACAGCCTAAGGAAGGAACTCCAGCATGCAGGAGGCGGACGGACTGGTCAAGGGCTGGCGGATCCGTGTCGGTTAACGCAAACCCTACACGCATGACCAACTTTAATACATCAACAACAAACCTACAACAAGGGGGATTATATGTGGCTTACACTTGCCTTGCTATCACTAAATGTCTCACTGCTAACTGATTACAAGACAGTTACTTGGCAACCACGCCAGCTTGCCAGTATCTTAAAACCTAATACAGACCAAATGATAAATGTTCTCTTCAAATGCACAGACGACGGTAGGAGAGTATTTCCATTAATATAAAGGAATGCTGATGATCCAAAATGACAGGCATTTCCCTTCCTCTCTAAAACAAAAGGTTACGCAGATAGTGGTATAGTGGTACGAGGTGGACAGCTGTAGTACAATGACGTTAATTTGCTCACCGCTCTGCTCTGCTGGAGTAGATCGAGAGAGAGAGAGAGAGAGAGAGAGAGAGAGAGAGAGAGAGAGAGAGAGAGGAGAGAGAGAGAGAATATTCATAGAAAATACAGACAAAAGAAGGCTCTTTGGCCTATGTTTAAGTTATCTCAATTGTACTTTACCTATTCTAAATGGATTAAAGATAATCTAGTACGAAGGCTCCCTCTCCATCCTCTGGCAATAAGAGCCAGCAGGAAAAGAGAATGGAAGAAATACCATGCATTCGTGAAGTATGCCGGCATGAAATTTAACAAGATAGAGTGAAAGAGAAAGCTATAGTCGTACTACACTAACCTACCCTCAGGTGCACTAAAATATATTCTTTGGGTCTGGAATGAAAAAAAAAAAAAAAAGGAATTAATGTAAATATGTATTTTTTCCTTGTTTTCGTTCTGTTAATTCCTGGTCTGACGAAATATTTGTCTAAGCGGTTTTTGAAGGTAGAGTCTGAAAATAACTTATTTCAGTGTTCAACGCAACTATTTTGAAAAGAAATTTTTCGCGCGTCAGCGATATATCTTTTAGATTTAAGTTTTATTCCATTTGTTCTATGAACTGTATTTTCCTGTATTTCAAAAATATCTTCGTGATTTACATTGGCGAATTTATCAGCAATTTTGAAAGCTTGATCAGGCCACTGCGAAGACTACGCTTCTTAAGAGAAAGAAGATCTAGTCTCAGCCTTTCCCTCATGTATCACTTTCCACAGACCTGTAGTCAGTTTTGTTGCCCGTCTCTGCACTTGTCTCAGTCTTTCCTCATGTTTCTAGTAATTTGGGGACCAGATGTGTACTAAAGACTCAAGGTGTGATCTTAATAAGGCATTAAAACCGGTCAGAATTGTTTTCGGTGTTTTACAGTCGAGGTAACCTAACCTAACCTAGAATTCGGTTTCGTTTTATACGTGCTGCTGGATCCACTTTTTCTTTTTAATGTTGGAGTCTCCAGTCACGGACCAAAATCCACATGAAGGCTAGACCTTTCACTGAAATATTAAAGTGATTAATGAAAAGGAAAAATAAGAGACAAGAAAAATATTTTCGAATTCTGAAAGTGAAAAACCTTCTCTTTTAAAAACTGCCAGGTCACAATCATTGGGAAAGGCATGAGAACGAAGAGCGTCCCAAAGCTTGGGGACGGAGGAAAACAAATGGTTTTCAAAACGGCCCACCTTTAGGTTTCCAACGGCCACATAGCATTCATGTATTCGAACAGTTCGAAAAGAGATAGCGGGAAGGGGCATAGGATTAGTAAGAGGAGCATCAGGGGTGCAGGTATGTTAAAAGTTTCTAAGGTGGAGTTAAAGGAGAAATGAGAACCAAAGAGAGGTGCTTTGACTACGAGAGAGAGTGAACTATAGAGTACCGACAAAACGGAAAAATGAAGGAATGATAGAGCGACAGACTTTGTTAGCGACGCTCTTAGCTAAAGACCAGAAAGCCCTATCAATGGATGACGAGAAGTCGGAGGAAGGAGAGTTTTTCCAAGCTCGATATGCCAGATCCCTTGTCTGAATGATCTCATAACAGGAATGGCTGAACAATAGATTGGAAGAAGAGGTCTTCTTGGAGGAAGTGGGAATAAATGCTTCCATTCCCGCAACAACAACTTCTGCCATGCAGTACGATACACATTCAGATTGCCTCTGATCGTTTCGCTTGAGTCATCGGATTTCCGAATTTTTGACATTCGCATTTCGTATTCTTATCTCAAAAGCATACAACTGTACATTTGTATACATCAAATTTCATCCGCTAATAGCCTGACTACACTACTGGTTCGTTAAATATCTTTGAATCATTTCATATTCCTACCCACTTACAGCTCTATCTCCTAGTTGCGTATCGTTCGCAAATTTGGAGATCATAAATATGAGACCTAATTACAGATCATAAGTGTATCATATCAAAAGAATGGAGCCGAGGTCTAACCCCTGTGGCACACCACTTGTTACGCTCAGTCTGAAGCTTCGCCATTTTAAAATACACGTTGCTTTCTATCGGTGAACCAGTCACTAATCCAGGCACATAGTTCATCCTCTATTCCATGTGATTTTGATTCACATAGCAGTCTCGTGTGTGGTACTTTATCGAAAATCTTTTGAAACATAATCACATCAGATGGTACTTTTGAGTCTCAGCTGTCCTGTGTGAAGCAACGCAAAATTCTAGAAAATTTACGAGATAAGATCTTCTGTTGCCGAAGCCATGCCGGTTGTCCGATACCATACCGTGATCCAGAAATGAAAAAATTCTCTCATTGTTTTTCCCATCGTATGATCTAAAACTGACATAGGGGTGACTGGGCGATCATTTTTGGTACAATTTTTCCCTCATCTCTTATATATATAGGGGTAACATTTACCAATGTCCAGTCTTTGTCATCGTATTTTCCGTTAGTGATTTGTTAATCATTTTGGTTTTGGGACATAGTAATTACCGTTCGACCTTCTAGAAGCTTGTGGCTAGCTCATCAGAGCCAGTCGATTTGTGTGGGTTAGTTTGGTCTAAGTATTTGAATACAACATAATGCATAGTTACCGTTATCTTCGATCTTTCGTTATTAAACCCTCGAAACACTCCCTGATGTTGAGGTATGCATGTTGAAGGATCTATGTAGTATGAAGGCCATGTCCTCACTGTCATCATTACCATGTTCAGTTATCGGTAGTCTTATCATTTCTTCTACGTTATTTCTCTGTCTTGCATATTGGCAGTGTACCCTGGGGTTAGGTTTTAACATTCATAAATTTTTTTTTTTCCATGTTTGCGTTTACTTAGTCTTATGACCTTTTTGCATTCCCTTTGTATTTTCAGCATTTCTTGATTTTCTGATTTCCATCAACTCGAGTTTCTTGTATATTTTCAGCGTGATTCTTATACTCTCAGCCATGCAGGCCGGTGGTGGGTTTACACTGGCAACCATCTCCTGCATTGTGCATGTGAGAGAGAGAGAGAGAGAGAGAGAGAGAGAGAGAGAGAGAGAGAGAGAGAGAGAGAGAGAGAGAGAGAGAGAGAGAGAGAGACAGAGAGAGAGACAGAGAGAGAGAGACAGAGAGAGAGAGACAGAGAGAGAGAGACAGAGAGAGAGAGACAGAGACAGAGAGACAGACAGAGAGACAGAGACAGAGAGACAGAGACAGAGAGACAGAGACAGAGACCACCACCGCCACCACAGCTACTGCCACACTCAACACCACCACCACCACCACAGCTACTGCCACACTCACCACCACCACAGCTACTGCCACACTCACCACTACCACCACAGCTACTGCCACACTCACCACCACCACCACAGCTACTGCCACACTCACCACCACCACAGCTACTGCCACACTCACCACCACTACCACAGCTACTGCCACACTCACCACCACCACCACAGCTAGTGCCACACTCACCACTACCACCACAGCTACTGCCACACTCACCACTACCACCATAGCTACTGCCACACTCACCACCACCACCACAGCTACTGCCACACTCACCACCACCACCACAGCTACTGCCACACTCACCACCACCACCACAGCTACTGCCACACTCACCACTACCACCACAGCTACTGCCACACTCACCACCACCACCACAGCTAGTGCCACACTCACCACTACCATCACCACCACAGCTACTGCCATACTCACCACTACCACCATAGCTACTGCCACACTCACCACCACCACCACAGCTACTGCCACACTCACCACCACCACCACAGCTACTGCCACACTCACCACCACCACCACAGCTACTGCCACACTCACCACCACCACCACAGCTAGTGCCACACTCACCACCACCACCATAGCTACTGCCACACTCACCACCACCACCACAGCTACTGCCACACTCACCACTACCACCATAGCTACTGCCACACTCACCACCACCACCACAGCTAGTGCCACACTCACCACCACCACCACAGCTACTGCCACACTCACCACTACCACCACAGCTACTGCCACACTCACCACCACCACCACAGCTAGTGCCACACTCACCACTACCACCACAGCTACTGCCACACTCACCACTACCACCACAGCTAGTGCCACACTCACGACCACCACCACAGCTAGTGCCACACTCACGACCACCACCACAGCTACTGCCACACTCACCACCACCACCACAGCTAGTGCCACACTCACCACCACCACCACAGCTAGTGCCACACTCACCACCACCACCACAGCACATAGTAATCTAGAGAGCATGGCAATCAGGAAGTGGACTTGGTCAGTCTGACTCAACGATCACCTCTCCTAACCCTGAGGGAGTACTTGATCCCTGACCTCAGCTCAGTCTTCCTTGACTCCCGCTGCACGACGGAACAAACCTTTTAATACGACGCCACTACCCCTGGGTATCGCAGCCTGACCTTTGACCTGACCCTTACGAGTCAGGTCCAATGTCAAGTCATCTCACTCAACGGTCGTAACGTCGTACTCAAGGGGACAGGAAGGCCGGAACCACCTCGCCACAGTAGCTGCTAAACCTTACTGAGGATAACCTCTAGGTGTTAAACCTTACTGAGGTTAACCTCTAGGTGCTAAACCTTACTGAGGATAACCTCTAGGTGCTAAACCTTACTGAGGATAACCTCTAGGTGCTAAACCTTACTGAGGATAACCTCTAGGTGCTAAACCTTACTGAGGATAACCTCTAGGTGCTAAACCTTACTGAGGATAACCTCTACGTGTCAAACCTTACTGAGGTTAGCCTCTAGGTGCTAAACCTTACTGAGGTTAGCCTCTAGGTGCTAAACCTTACTGAGGATAACCTCTAGGGTTAAACCTTACTAAGGATAACCTCTAGGGTTAAACCTTACTGAGGTTAACCTCTAGGTGCTAAACCTTATTGGGGATAACCTCTAGGTGTTAAGCCTTACTGAGGTTAGCCTCTAGGTGTTAAACTTTACTGACAATAATCTCTAGGCGTCAAACTTGACCAAGGTTAGTAATCTAATTCCTTACGGCTTCACAATCTTTGAAGAGTAAGACACACAATATGACAAAAGGGACAGAAACTGACTTTCGAGCTCCGTTTAGCTGACTACCCAGTGGATACAAGCGACCCTCCCTCCTCTCCTTCAGAAAAGGGCGGCACTGCGATCCACACTGCCTCCCAGATTACCATTCCCGACTTCATGTCTTCCGTCACAACTTAAAGCAGAAGTCCCGGAGAGCTCTACCAGGTGAATACAATTCCTATTTCATCTCTGTAGCTCAGGACCTGGAATAACTCAGTGCAAAATTGATCCAGCCCCCACTACGCGGACACACAAGCAAAGCAGCTGGGTTAAGCCCCTCGCAGTGAGCACCAACTACCTCCGCCCATCAACTGACATAACTCTCTGACATCACTAATCTCACTGCTAACTCATGCTCATCAACTCTTGTTTAAATCTCTTCCCGTTCAGCCTACATGTACTGTCTGAACTTGTTTACAAGTTTTTTTAATTTTCCAAAAGAAGGAACAGAGGGGGCCAGTTGAGGATATTCCAAAAAAAGGCCCAGTCCTCTGTTCTTAGCGCTACCTCGCTAACGCGGGAAATGGCGAATAGTTTAAAAGAAAGAAAAGATATATATATATATATATATATATATATATATATATATTATCCCTGGGGATAGGGGAGAAAGAATACTTCCCACGTATTCCCTGCGTGTCGTAGAAGGCGACTAAAAGGGGAGGGAGCGGGGGGCTGGAAATCCTCCCTTCTCATTATTTTTTTTTAATTTTCCAAAAGGAACAGAGAACGGGGCCAGGTAAGGATATTCCCTCAAAGGCCCATTCCTCTGTTCTTAACGCTACCTCGCTAATGCGGGAAATGGCGAATAGTTTAAAAAAAAAAAAAAAAATATATATATATATATATATATATATATATATATATATATATATATATATATATATATATATATATGAGTCTTTTGTAACACACCCATTCTTTTTTTTCCTTGGTTTCTTTACATCTTTGAACTTTCATTTTAGGGAAAAACATTGGTCTTTCTGTTATCACTGAAGATAACTGATCTGTCTAAATTAACTAGTCGCTAAATGAGCGCTGAATATGTACGATGTGGATAGTACAGACCGAAAAATAATGTCAAATGTCGCATTTGAGCGTAAAAATTCAATAACGTATATGTTGATAAAAAACTTTAATCTATGAAAGGCACAGGAATATATATATATATATATATATATATATATATATATATATATATATATATATATATATATATATATATATATATATATATATATTTCTTTTTTCCTTTGTCGCTGTCTCCCGCGTTTGCGAGGTAGCGCAAGGAAACAGACGAAAGAAATGGCCCAACCCACCCCCATACACATGTATATACATACGTCCACACACGCAAATATACATACCTACACAGCTTTCCATGGTTCACCCCAGACGCTTCACATGCCCTAATTCAATCCACTGACAGCACGTCAACCCCAGTATACCACATCGATCCAATTCACTCTATTCCTTGCCCTCCTTTCACCCTCCTGCATGTTCAGGCCCCGATCACACAAAATCTTTTTCGCTCCATCTTTCCACCTCCAATTTGGTCTCCCACTTCTCCTCGTTCCCTCCACCTCCGACACATATATCCTCTTGGTCAATCTTTCCTCACTCATTCTCTCCATGTGCCCAAACCATTTCAAAACACCCTCTTCTGCTCTCTCAACCACGCTCTTTTTATTTCCACACATCTCTCTTACCCTTACGTTACTTACTCGATCAAACCACCTCACACCACACATTGTCCTCAAACATCTCATTTCCAGCACATCCATCCTCCTGCGCACAACTCTATCCATAGCCCACGCCTCGCAACCATACAACATTGTTGGAACCGCTATTCCTTCAAACATACCCATTTTTGCTTTCCAAGATAATGTTCTCGACTTCCACACATTCTTCAAGGCTCCCAGGATTTTCGCCCCCTCCCCCACCCTATGATCCACTTCCGCTTCCATGGTTCCATCCGCTGCCAGATCCACTCCCAGATATCTAGAACACTTTACTTCCTCCAGTTTTTCTCCATTCAAACTTACCTCCCAATTGACTTGACCCTCAACCCTACTGTACCTAATTACCTTGCTTTTATTCACATTTATTCTTAACTTTCTTCTTTCACACACTTTACCAAACTCAGTCACCAGCTTCTGCAGTTTCTCACATGAATCAGCCACCAGCGCTGTATCATCAGCCAACAACAACTGACTCACTTCCCAAGCTCTCTCATCCCCAACAGACTTCATACTTGCCCCTCTTTCCAAAACTCTTGCATTTACCTCCCTAACAACCCCATCCATAAACAAATTAAACAACCATGGAGACATCACACACCCCTGCCGCAAACCTACATTCACTGAGAACCAATCACTTTCCTCTCTTCCTACACGTACACATGCCTTACATCCTCGATAAAAACTTTTCACTGCTTCTAACAACTTGCCTCCCACACCATATATATTCTTAATACCTTCCACAGAGCATCTCTATCAACTCTATCCTATGCCTTCTCCAGATCCATAAATGCTACATACAAATACATTTGCTTTTCTAAGTATTTCTCACATACATTCTTCAAAGCAAACACCTGATCCACACATCCTCTACCACTTCTGAAACCACACTGCTCTTCCCCAATCTGATGCTCTGTACATGCCTTCACCCTCTCAATCAATACCCTCCCATATAATTTACCAGGAATACTCAACAAACTTATACCTCTGTAATTTGAGCACTCACTCTTATTCCCTTTGCCTTTGTACAATGGCACTATATATATATATATATATATATATATATATATATATATATATATATATATATATATATATATATATATATTATCCCTGGGGATAGGGGAGAAAGAATACTTCCCACGTATTCCTGCGTGTCGTAGAAGGCGACTAAAAGGGGAGGGAGCGGGTGGCTGGAAATCCTCCCCTCTCTTGCTTTTTTTTAATTTTCCAAAAGAGGGAACAGAGAAGGGGGTCAGGTGAGGATATTCCCTCTAAGGCCCAGTTCTCTGTTCTTAACGCTACCTCGCTAACGCGGGAAATAGCAAATAGTAAATATATATATATATATATATATATATATATACACACACACACACATATATATGGAGAGAATGAGTGAGGAAAGATTGACAGAGGTGGAGGGAACAAGAAGAGGGAGACCAAATTGGAGGTGGAAGAATGGAGTGAAAAATATTTTGTGCGATCGGGGCTTGAACATACAGGAGGGTGAAAGGCGTGCAATGAATAGAGTGAATTGGAACGATGTGGTATATCGGGGTCGACGTGTTGTCAATGGACTGAACCAGGGCATGTGAGGCGTCTGGGGTAAACCATGGAAAGTTCTTTGGGGCCTGGCTGTGGATAGGAAGCAGTGTTTCGGTGCATTACACATGACAGCTAGAGACTTAGTGTGAACGAATGTGGCCTTTTTGTCTGTATTCCTGGCGCTACCTCGCTGAAGCAGGGGATAGCAATGCTGCTTTCCTGTGGGGTGGGGGAGCGGCGGGAATGGATGAAGGCAAGCAAGAATGAATATGTACATGTGTATGTATATAATGTTTGTGTATGTGTATGTATATGTATGTATATATGCGTATGTGGGCGTATATGTGTGTATATATATATATATATATATATATATATATATATATATATATATATATATATATATATGTATACATATATATGTGTATTTGAGTGGATGGGCGGTTCATCTGTTTTCTAGCGCTACCTCGCTGAGGCGAGAAACAAGTGATTATCTATAGTGATAATATAATGATATATATATATATATATATATATATATATATATATATATATATATGAATAACATTCTACTGAATGTCAGACAGTCTACAATGTTGAACAACTAGAAATTTAAACGAAAGCATTTACGATCATCGCCGAAATGCTAGAGCTGGATATGTGCAAAAGACCTGATTCCTGTCATGTTAGAGACTTCGTTCATTTATCTGACAACAAAGACAGACACCAGGGACCTACACTTTATGATTATGTGTAGTGAGTTGTTGTAAATATCATTCTTTAGCTCCATACAAAATTTCATGTTACCGGATGGCTTGTTCCCATTCAGAAGAATGATAGGTAATAAGATGACCAATCTGGTAACATTACCAAGAGAAGCAGGGAGGGGCTAACCTTCCCAGCTGGTCAAGGTCTCAGCCTTAAAGGTTAGGTCACAGTCAGATGTATGGGCTACTTGAGCACACATGTATGTCTTTCCTCCTCTTTCCCACTGTTAGTAACACTCGAGAAGGACCTGTGATGGGTGAGAACTGTGTAGTGCTACAACATCCAGACAAACATGACCACCGCCATACGGACGGCTCCTTGATGGCCCTCCAATAGGACGAGGACCGAACACCGTTTTAGAACGGAGAGAACACGTCACTGACCCGCCACAAGCTACAGAGTCCGCCATTTCAGGACAGGAGGAACGAGTCACTGACCAACCCGGTCCTAGGTTACGAAGATCAAAGAGAATCCAACGAGCCCAACCTGACCTCAACGCCACATCCGGAAAACACCGATTTCGCTTGGCCTCACTTAGTGTAATGTGTGCTGGACTGTCTATATTCCAACTTCGTGTAAGACTGATCTGTGTTTTCCTCTTCTGTAAGTTTTCATATTTCTCTATCGATATTTTGTAGTTACGTTGTAGCTCATACTACCTCTCATGGTACTGTTAATCTATACTGCTTATAGTGTTTTCTATGTACTGTGATTTGTCTCTTATATACAATTTGTTTGCGTTTTACATTCTAAATCCAAGTTTTGTGACGCACTTCTTTCTCTCATTTTTGTAGATTCTTGATGATGTATCTGTGAAGGGCAAAGCTTGATTTAAATAAAATGGATTATCATAATATTTTGCAAATGGTGTTTGAATACTCACCTAACGGTAGAACAAAATTGAGAAGATTAGAGAATATGAAAAAGAAGATTAATAACTGAAAATATGCTGTCGTATTTAATTCTACGCGTATTAGAGAAAACACACACACACACACACACACACACATATATATATATATATATATATATATATATATATATATATATATATATATATATTATCCCTGGGGACTGGGGAGAAAGAATACTTCCCACGTATTCTCTGCGTGTCGTAAAAGGCGATTAAAGGGGGAGGGGACCTGGAAATCGTCCCTGTTCTTTTTTTGATTTTCCAAAAGAAGGAACAGAGAAGGGGCTAAGTGAGGATATTACCTCTGTGGCTTAGTCCTCTGTTCTTGACGCTACCTCGCTAACGCGGAAAATGGCGAATACGTATGATAAGTATAATAAAAAAAAAAATATATTCATATCTATTTATTATAGATAGTCGCTGTCTCCCGCGTTAGCAAGGTAGCGCAAGGAAACTGACGAAAGAATGGCCCAACCCACCCAAATACACATGTATATTCATACACGTCCACACACGCACATATACATATCCATACATCTCAACGTATACATATATATATACACACACTGACATATACATATATACACATGTGCATAATTCATACTGTCTGCCCTTATTCATTTCCGTCGCCACCCCGCCACACATGAAATGAGAGCCCCCTCCCCCCGTATGTGCGCGAGGTAGCGCTAGGAAAAGACAACAAAGGTCACATTCGTTCACACTCAGTCTCTAGCTGTCATGTATAATGCACCGAAACCATAGCTCCCTTTCCACATCGAGGCCCCACAAATCTTTCCATGGTTTACTCCAGACGCTTCACAGGCCCTGATTCAATCCATTGACAGCACGTCGACCCTGGGATACCACATTGTTCCAATTCACTCTATTCCTTGCACGCCTTTCACCCTCTGCATGTTCAGGCCCCAATCGCTCAAAATCTTTTTCACTCCATCTTTCCACCTCCAATTTGGTCTCCCACTTCTCCTCGTTCCCTCCACCTCTGACACATATATCCTCTTGGTCAATCTTTCCTCACTCATTCTCTCCATGTGACCAAACCATTTCAAAACACCCTCTTCTGCTCTATCAACCACACTCTTTTTATTACCACACATCTCTCTTACCCTTACATCATTTACTCGATCAAACCACCTCACACAACATATTGTCTTCAAACATCTCATTTCCAGCACATCCACCCTCCTGCGCACAACTCCATCTATAGCCCACAGCTCGCAACCATATAACGTTGTTGGAACCACTATTCCTTCAATATATATATATATATATATATATATATATATATATATATATATATATATATATATAAATATATATATATATATATTTCTGAGAGAGAGAGAGAGAGAGAGAGAGAGAGGGAGAGAGAGAGAGAGAGAGAGAGAGAGAGAGAGAGAGAGAGAGAGAGAGAGAGAGAGAGAGAGAGAGACTGCCCTGGAAATGTTGCGGGAAAGTGCGTAATGGAAAAAGTTCCCTGTCAGTGTAACAAGACCTGCGCTGCGGATGTATTCTGCAAAAGAAAGACATGATCAGTGGAACACTGGATCATTTCCTGGAAACAGATATTAGAAGTATTTGTATAGCCTTTGTTCTGAAGGTATTTGCAGTCTTCGCCCTGATTGTATCTGGAAGCAGTTTATTCCAGTAATCAATCTCTGTACGTTAAAGAAAAAAGTTTTATATAATTTTCTTCCTTTTATTTTCATACAAATTCTGTTCATAGAGTCTCTGCATAAAGTAACAACATTTTCGTATGTTACGTTGACGAAATTATTAGGTATTTTGAAAGTTATCAGATCTCCTCGGAGTTTGCATATCTTTAATGAGAACAATTTCAGGTCTTTTGAGTCTTTCGTCACAAGGATTTTTAGCTTTTTTATATTAAGTGATGGAATTAGTATGGTTTCTCATCTTTGAATTCGTTCTAGTTTTTCTTCATGTCTGATTTGTACGAATCCAGGATGGCCTTCGCTCAAGTCGGTCAGGTGTTCGAATATCTTTTCTTAATAGTCACTTTACTCAGCGAGTTATCACGTGTGAGTTCAACCTCATCGTTCTATGTTGCTTTGGCAGAAGCATATATCCTCCACTTAGTACTGAAGACACGTAGGCCACTCTCTGAGTTATCAGCTATGCTACTTCTATCTAAACTTCGTTTCAGCAGTAGCATTGCCCGTTCCACGATTTTTACCTATGAATTTCTTGAGAAAAATGACTGAGTTTCTTCTGATTTTGGTGCTGAGTTCACTTTGAGATGTGTATTACTTAATTCATGTCACCTTCCATTACCTCCATGTCTGTAATGGCTTTCTCGTCATATGGATGTAATATTTCGTCATCCACGTTTTCTTCATTTGTCCTAGTAAATGTTAAATATGATGCTCAGTCAGGTTTTTGCAAATTACTCTGGGGTCATTATTTTTTACTTCTACCCCACTTCAAAAGGCCTTATCTTCCATTTTATATTCTTTACATTGTTCAGTATGATAATACTTCTGGATTCTGCTCTATGCTATCTATTACCATTCTTTATTCGCAATCTGTTTTCTGCTCCTTCCACCGAGATACCATTTCTTCCTGGTCCAGTATCCATTTTTTTCTCTCGAGCTCTTCTGTCTTTCCCTTTCTTTTCCCTAATCCTTTATGTATTTTCTTTTTCTCTTCTAATCCCATTGTTCTATCTCTCAGTATCTTCCTATCTATACTATTGTCTTTTAAAGGTATAACTACTTTGATCGTTTCCTTTAATCTCTCAGAGAACCCTCTTGTGTTTGTATTTAGTTCCGTCATTCCAGTTTGTGCTTGTGAATAATTAGGTTATCAAGCTAGTTCCAGTCTATCTTGTGAGAAGGGTAGTTCTTGTCACTCAGGCTGTAAATGTCTGCTCATGCTGTATCGTATGTAACTTCGTCCATTTCCCTATTACAAGCTACAGCTACTTCCTTTCCTACTGTAGTCTGATGTGCTTAATTTGAAACGTATTTCGTTGCTCTATCATATCCATTCTCAAGTTATAACCTCGGGTTACTTCCTTACTGTTGTGGTCTGATGTTTCATATCTGTGGAGAACGTCGTATCATTTGTGTGAAGGTCGGGAGTATTATCATCTCTTGTAGAAGTAAGGTTAACTTGTCATAGGTGCACTGCCAAGGTTCCTTACTCTTTTCAGTTGTCCTCTTTTATCTGCTAACTTGTGATATACTAATTTACATCTAGATCTAGATACATAAATTGCTTTTCATTCTTTCTATTCTGGAAAAGCAAAGCTAAAAATCTGCAGACTGTATCACTACAGGTCCAGGTATATCTAGATCTTTCAGTATATCTTCCACTTTCGAAGAAATTTTTTACATACGGGCTTCGTATATAAGTGGTCTGTATTCAATACCTATTGTGTTTAAGGGTGGAATGGCCACTGTTATTAGTTCACGTTTCTTATGACTTACATTCATCACCTGTTATCCTTTTGGTTTAAAATTGTACGTAAACTGGAAGTCAAGCCCTTGCTTGCCTTATCTCTTCGTGCGCTCGGCAAGTTTCATATTGCCCAAGTCTAGTTCATGTTGGGTTCTTTCATTTGGCCACGTTTCTCTCTTATCAGTAAAGATTATCATCCTTGGTGTGTGTTCGTTAAGCTTCACTCTCATCATCAATATTTCTTACCTTTTTGAGGTGTTAGTTTATGAGCAACTCTCGTTCGTTACATTCACGTGTAACGCAAGGATGAAGGATGATTATTGTCACTACCCATATATTAACCCACTCCTACAGTCTTTTGGTTATGCATCCTATCAGGTATTCAATTATCATTTTCTTAGCTATTTATATTAACACGTTTTCTTCTTAACATGAAAGGAAGAAGAAGGGATTCTCAGAGTTTGGTGCAATAATAGTTCTCATCTACATCAAAGTTCGGTCTGTCGGTCGTTGTCTGTACATGATTTTCATATTGTGAGGATGTACACGCAGGCACGCACGTACGTACACACCTACACCTGATCACCGGCGAGATTCTACCATCAGGCAGGGCCAGCCAGCAGCACTCACTGTAGGTACATTTTGTAGGTACACTTACAGTTAGGAATAATCTCGTGTGTATACACACACACACACACACACGTGTGTGTGTGTGTGTACGTGCGTGCATGCGTGTACGTGCGTGTGTGTGCGTGCGTGCCATTCAGCCCACATGCATGTAAGGCAGTAAGTAAAGACAGCAACCTTGACAAAGGAAGGAAATCTGACGGCCACTGAAGTGCTGAGTTACTGAGCTGAGCTGAGAGAGAGAGAGAGAGAGAGAGAGAGAGAGAGAGAGAGAGAGAGAGAGAGAGAGAGAGAGAGAGAGAGAGAGAGAGAGAGAGACTAAGTTTCAAGAAAGACGTGTCTGTCCTTATAAAAACACATTAGAATTCTACATAAACCAGTTCTATGCGATGGTTTGTATGATGTAAAGTCACACAGAGACCAGTAAGGTTAGTAGTTATCTGACTTCGAGAGAGGAGGTTAGAGAGCCGGGTTATAGCTAGATTTTCACTGAGTCATTTCATTTTCCTTTATTTGTACTTGAATATCTACACACTTTCCTGGACTCCTGAATACTTTCTGGATCACTAACGCACTCTTCTGAATATCTACAAATCATCTCAAACTCCAACACACTCACACTATTATCCCAAGTACTTGAAAACCTTCCAGAACACTCAAACTCTTCTGAACCACCAATGCATTCTCCTAATACCCCAAACATTCATCAATACATTCACACACTCTACTGAACACCAGCACACTCCTGAACACCCCTCTCCACACACACTTTCTTGAACACCAACACACCCTAACGCTCACACATTCTCCTAAAATACCCATAAACTCCCCTGAACACCTACACTAGGGCGGACGGGTAAAAATGTGAATAGTTTTCAGGGGCCACTGAAAAGTTTCTGATTGCATTCAGAGGTCCAAAAGTCCTATTACTTTGCTACTATACCCCCCCCCCCCCATCAACTCCATTTCTAGACCTGTGTTTCTACTATTTACTGGTCACCACGAACGTCAAATATGAACGTTCGCGCCTAGTCAGATGTTATATTTTCCTATCTTTTTTTTCAATCGATTTCCTTCCATGAGAACCTCTTGTTTGATCGTAGCGTGACGTGTCGCCTAGAAAGCTGAGGTGTGGCGTTGGTTCCGGTGGTATACCAGGGAGGTATATTACCCATTCCGGTGTCGGGTAGATTAGCGACTGCTGTACAGCGAGTCAGCACTGCAGTGGTTGTCAAGTTGCACTCCCTTGGCTTCGGTTGCTATCATTTCTTGCTGTTTCACCCACACGTGAGCTGATGGCATTCATTCCACATACAATCTCTCCTTACACCTAATACTTGGCAACACTTAACTAACACGGCCAGTTCTTTGAAACCGTAAATTTTTCCTTCAGTGAGCACTACGCGTTAGCCATATCCTTTGGCAAAATCCCTTCGTGAGTACAAAACGTCAGCGTTGTGCGTCTAACACAGAGCGAAAGTCCAATCTAAACTGAAGCGATCCTCTGAATGGTGTCTCTCTAGTGGAAGGTTTTAAGTGTATAGTTTTATATTCTTCTGGTTATCTGGCAACCCTTTTCAATGATTAACCGAGGTTATATAAGCCAGTTTGGCACAACTCCCTGCTCAGCCGAGGGGAACTGACGCTGATACACGCTGACACACCAAGAGATATCCGGACACTGATTCTTCCAAGGGAAATGTTCTTTTGAAGAAGAACAACTCGTGTAAAAAGAAGAGTTCTTGAAGTAAAGAGGATGAGCTGGGTAGAAGGGACTGCCTTAGTAAATGGACTGAAAACTACGGCTATACTTCCACAAGTGAAGGACAGACTGGTCACATTATAATGCACGTTGCCTGGTAGGATATGGTGGAGTAAAAAGGGGGAGAACCATTTGTCCTGATCATCAAGCAATGCAAGGATGATCTGAAACGGTTGAAGGACGAAGGGCAACACTGAGAGGGACATGAAGAAAACGGAAACCCTGAGAGAGACATGAAGAAAACTTGGACATTTTCCAAGATACGAGATACTCAGCCATGCGCCTCTCTATGAATGAATGACAAAAATACTCTTGTTTGGATTTCAGGATTGTATTTCGAAACTTCTTCCCACTCAGAACTAAAACACTACATAGCACTGTGTAAAAGAGTGGCCAGCGCCGATGTGAAATGACTGACGATTCCCATCCCGCAACACACACACACACACACACACACACACACACACACTCGCTCTCTCTCCCTCAACTTGTCGGCTGAAATTGAAGTCGGACGGATAAAAGTTAAATTTCTGTACTCTGAGAACTGCCTTTATACGGGCTGGTACGGCAACGCTTGGCGGATGACAGACGAGTTATGCCTCCGAACACATTTCCTATCAGCACAGCTACCTTGCTATCTTCCTGTGTGTGTATATATATATATATATATATATATATATATATATATATATATATATATACTGTTACTGCACCACGTCTGCTTGTGGTTAGACCACGGGCGAGAAGTCGCCTTAGGTATGGACGGAAAGGAGTACAGTCCTGTCAGAAAACTTTTATCTCCAACTGAATCCATTATTTCCCTGTACCTGTATGGAGTGCAGCCTAGAAACTGCAGAAGCCCTATTAAAGGGATACCGGGATGGTATAACACACAGACGGACGGACGGACAGACAGACAGACAGACAGACAGACACACACATACACACACACACACACACATTATGTCAAAACTAAGATATTAAAATTCATACACGAGTTTGGTCATAGAAAATGTGATTTACAAGAGCCTGAAAACGGCCCGCGGTGTAAGCAGTATTCTTGGATCTGTGAAGAGAATTTGACAAAGTGGATAGAACGGCTTTTTGGCACTCTGAATGAAGTTATGGTGGAGGAAAAGTTGCTGGAGGCTGTGAAAGGAATTGAGGAAGAAAGCAGATCGTCTATCAGATCCAACAAAGGGCTTGAGTGGCCTCAAGATCAAGCTAGTTCCAGTCAGACTCTTGTACAACGTCTCCCGTGCTGGAGACCAGTGCAGAGCTGAGAGCTTACCACACACCACTGCTTTGTAATATGATGATATTAATACTACTACCACTACTACTACTACTACTACTACTACTACTACCACTACTACTACTACTACTACTACTATACTACTACTACTACTTCTACTACTTCACTACCACCACTACTAATACTACTACTACTACTACCACCACCACTACTAATAGTATTACTACTGATATTACTGCTACTACTACTACTACTATTGCATCAGCTAACAACTGCAGCAATGATATGATACGAGTGATGATAGGAAAAGCACTAATGATAATGATATTAATGTAATGATGATAATAATAAAATAATGATAATAATAATGATAATACAAGTCGAGACAATATGGTTCAAGACTGGAGAGTCCGAGATTCTGAAACCATACTTAAATCCGATGTTTAAGTGATTGACGATTAGCGTCAATATGGATCAAGTGCCTACAGAGTCCGCTCATGTTAAGTTTAGCATGAGTTGCCGAAGCATACGGCATTATACTCAGTGTCTCAACTCGCGGTATCAAACCTTTATGCTTATTTCAGTTGTCTGCGTGAAATCTTCTATGAATTTTGCTCATATAAATGACATCAGGAAGACGTTCGAGTGAGGATGTTGGGTGGAGTCTGTGACGAGGAAGAATAGTGATTATCATTAAACTGTAAGAATGTGTTTTTCAGATATGAGCTTTTATCTCTAACATTACACACACACACACACACACACACACACAGATATATATATATATAGGTGAATGCAAGAGTTTTGGAAAGAGGGGCAAGTATGAAGTCTGTTGTGGATGAGAGAGCTTGGGAAGTGAGTCAGTTGTTGTTCGCTGATGATACAGCGCTGGTGGCTGATTCATGTGAGAAACTGCAGAAGCTGGTGACTGAGTTTGGTAAAGTGTGTGAAAGAAGAAAGTTAAGAGTAAATGTGAATAAGAGCAAGGTTATTAGGTACAGTAGGGTTGAGGGTCAAGTCAATTGGGAGGTGAGTTTGAATGGAAAAAAACTGGAGGAAGTGAAGTGTTTTAGATATCTGGGAGTGGATCTGGCAGCGGATGGAACCATGGAAGCGGAAGTGGATCATAGAGTGGGGGAGGGGGCGAAAATTCTGGGAGCCTTGAAGAATGTGTGGAAGTCGAGAACATTATCTCGGAAAGCAAAAATGTGTATGTTTGAAGGAATAGTGGTTCCAACAATGTTGTATGGTTGCGAGGCGTGGGCTATGGATAGAGTGGTGCGCAGGAGGACGGATGTGCTGGAAATGAGATGTTTGAGGACAATGTGTGGTGTGAGGTGGTTTGATCGAGTAAGTAATGTAAGGGTAAGAGAGATGTGTGGAAATAAAAAGAGCGTGGTTGAGAGAGCACAAGAGGGTGTTTTCAAATGGTTTGGGCACATGGAGAGAATGAGTGAGGAAAGATTGACCAAGAGGATATATGTGTCGGAGGTGGAGGGAACGAGGAGAAGAGGGAGACCAAATTGGAGGTGGAAAGATGGAGTGAAAAAGATTTTGTGTGATCGGGGCCTGAACATGCAGGAGGGTGAAAGGAGGGCAAGGAATAGAGTGAATTGGAGCGATGTGGTATACCGGGGTTGACGTGCTGTCAGTGGATTGAATCAGGGCATGTGAAGCGTCTGGGGTGAACCATGGAAAGCTGTGTAGGTGTGTATATTTGCGTGTGTGGACGTATGTATATACATGTGTATGGGGGTGGGTTGGGCCATTTCTTTCGTCTGTTTCCTTCCGCTACCTCGCAAACGCGGGAGAGAGCGACAAAGCAAAAAAAAAAAAAAAAAAAAAAAAAAAAAATATATATATATATATATATATATATATATATATATATATATATATATATATATATATATATATATATATATATATATATATTGGAATAGGATCACAATTTAGCGCGTGATCAAGTATATTCCTACAAGTCCACGGGGAAATGAAACATGATAAGTTCCCAAGTGCACTTTCGTGTAATAATCAAATCATCAGGGGAGATACAAGAAAGAAATATAAGTCAGTTCATATACAACGAAGAGACGTAGCTAGGACGCCATATGTATATATATATATATATATATATATATATATATATATATATATATATATATATATATATATAGAGCAAGGGAAGGAGTAGCAATACTCCTGAAACAGGAGTTGTGGGAGTATGTGATAGAATGTAAGAAAGTAAATTCTCGATTAATATGGGTAAAATTGAAAGTTGATGGAGAGAGGTGGGTGATTATTGGTGCATATGCACCTGGGCATGAGAAGAAAGATCATGAGAGGCAAGTGTTTTGGGAGCAGCTGAATGAGTGTGTTAGCGGTTTTGATGCACGAGACCGGGTTATAGTGATGGGTGATTTGAATGCAAAGGTGAGTAATGTGGCAGTTGAGGGAATAATTGGTATGCATGGGGTGTTCAGTGTTGTAAATGGAAATGGTGAAGAGCTTGTAGATTTATGTGCTGAAAAAGGACTGATGATTGGGAATACCTGGTTTAAAAAGCGAGACATACATAAGTATACTTATGTAAGTAGGAGAGATGGCCAGAGAGCGTTATTGGATTACGTGTTAATTGACAGGCGTGCGAAAGAGAGACTTTTGGATGTTAATGTGGTGAGAGGTGCAACTGGAGGGATGTCTGATCATTATCTTGTGGAGGCTAAGGTGAAGATTAGTATGGGTTTTCAGAAAAGAGGAGTGAATGTTGGGGTGAAGAAGGTGGTGAGAGTAAGTGAGCTTGGGAAGGAGACCTGTGTGGGGAAGTACCAGGAGAGACTGTGTACAGAATGGAAAAAGGTGAGAACAATGGAAGTAAGGGGAGTGGGGGAGGAATGGGATGTATTTAGGGAATCAGTGATGGATTGCGCAAAAGATGCTTGTGGCATGAGAAGAGTGGGAGGTGGGCTGTTTAGAAAGGGTAGTGAGTGGTGGGATGAAGAAGTAAGAGTATTAGTGAAAGAGAAGAGAGAGGCATTTGGACGATTTTTGCAGGGAAAAAATGCAATTGAGTGGGAGAAGTATAAGAGAAAGAGACAGGAGGTCAAGAGAAAGGTGCAAGAGGTGAAAAAAAGGGCAAATGAGAGTTGGGGTGAGAGACTATCAGTAAATTTTAGGGAGAATAAAAAGATGTTCTGGAAGGAGGTAAATAGGGTGCGTAAGACAAGGGAGCAAATGGGAACTTCAGTGAAGGGCGTAAATGGAGAGGTGATAACAAGTAGTGGTGATGTGAGAAGGAGATGGAATGAGTATTTTGAAGGTTTGTTGAATGTGTCTGATGACAGAGTGGCAGATATAGGGTGTTTTGGTCGAGGTGGTGTGCAAAGTGAGAGGGTTAGGGAAAATGATTTGGTAAACAGAGAAGAGGTAGTAAAAGCTTTGCGGAAGATGAAAGCCGGCAAGGCAGCAGGTTTGGATGGTATTGCAGTGGAATTTATTAAAAAAGGGGGTGACTGTATTGTTGACTGGTTGGTAAGGTTATTTAATGTATGTATGACTCATGGTGAGGTGCCTGAGGATTGGCGGAATGCGTGCATAGTGCCATTGTACAAAGGCAAAGGGGATAAGAGTGAGTGCTCAAATTACAGAGGTATAAGTTTGTTGAGTATTCCTGGTAAATTATATGGGAGGGTATTGATTGAGAGGGTGAAGGCATGTACAGAGCATCAGATTGGGGAAGAGCAGTGCGGTTTCAGAAGTGGTAGAGGATGTGTGGATCAGGTGTTTGCTTTGAAGAATGTATGTGAGAAATACTTAGAAAAGCAAATGGATTTGTATGTAGCATTTATGGATCTGGAGAAGGCATATGATAGAGTTGATAGAGATGCTCTGTGGAAGGTATTAAGAATATATGGTGTGGGAGGCAAGTTGTTAGAAGCAGTGAAAAGTTTTTATCGAGGATGTAAGGCATGTGTACGTGTAGGAAGAGAGGAAAGTGATTGGTTCTCAGTGAATGTAGGTTTGCGGCAGGGGTGTGTGATGTCTCCATGGTTGTTTAATTTGTTTATGGATGGGGTTGTTAGGGAGGTAAATGCAAGAGTCCTGGAAAGAGGGGCAAGTATGAAGTCTGTTGGGGATGAGAGAGCTTGGGAAGTGAGTCAGTTGTTGTTCGCTGATGATACAGCGCTGGTGGCTGATTCATGTGAGAAACTGCAGAAGCTGGTGACTGAGTTTGGTAAAGTGTGTGGAAGAAGAAAGTTAAGAGTAAATGTGAATAAGAGCAAGGTTATTAGGTACAGTAGGGTTGAGGGTCAAGTCAATTGGGAGGTGAGTTTGAATGGAGAAAAACTGGAGGAAGTGAAGTGTTTTAGATATCTGGGAGTGGATCTGTCAGCGGATGGAACCATGGAAGCGGAAGTGGATCATAGGGTGGGGGAGGGGGCGAAAATTCTGGGAGCCTTGAAAAATGTGTGGAAGTCGAGAACATTATCTCGGAAAGCAAAAATGGGTATGTTTGAAGGAATAGTGGTTCCAACAATGTTGTATGGTTGCGAGGCGTGGGCTATGGATAGAGTTGTGCGCAGGAGGATGGATGTGCTGGAAATGAGATGTTTGAGGACAATGTGTGGTGTGAGGTGGTTTGATCGAGTAAGTAACGTAAGGGTAAGAGAGATGTGTGGAAATAAAAAGAGCGTGGTTGAGAGAGCAGAAGAGGGTGTTTTGAAATGGTTTGGGCACATATATGTGTCGGAGGTAGAGGGAACGAGGAGAAGAGGGAGACCAAATTGGAGGTGGAAAGATGGAGTGAAAAAGATTTTGTGTGATCGGGGCCTGAACATGCAGGAGGGTGAAAGGAGGGCAAGGAATAGAGTGAATTGGAGCGATGTGGTATACAGGGGTTGACGTGCTCTCAGTGGATTGAATCAAGGCATGTGAAGCGTCTGGGGTAAACCATGGAAAGCTGTGTAGGTATGTATATTTGCGTGTGTGGACGTGTGTATGTACATGTGTATGGGGGGGGGGGGGTTGGGCCATTTCTTTCGTCTGTTTCCTTGCGCTACCTCGCAAACGCGGGAGACAGCGACAAAGTATAAAAAAAAAAAAAATATATATATATATATATGTATATTCTTTTCTTCCTTTCATACTATTCGCCATTTCCCGCGTCAGCGAGGTAGCGTTAAGAACAGAGGACAGGGCCTCTGAGGAAACATCCTCACTCGGCCCCCTTCTCTGTTCCTTCCTTTGGAAAGTTAAAAAAAAAAAACGAGAGGGGAGGATTTCCAGCCCCCCGCTCCCTTCCCTTTTAGTCGCCTTCTACGACACGCAGGGAATACGTGGGAAGTATTCTTTCTCCCCTATCCCCAGGGATATATATATATATATATATATATATATATATATATATATATATATATATATATATATATATATATATATATATATATATATCGGTCCAGCGGAGGTAGGCCAATACAACACTTCCCTAACAGCAGTCAGTACATTCTCCTTCATCGTTCATACCCCGGCCCACGTCTGACTGTTTCCTGCAAACATCAGTTAAGACCTGATCGACATTAACTAAACAGACGTCCTGGTAGAGGATCCTTTGGTTGATGCTTCTTAATCAGGTGAACTGCAGGCCTGATACTTCTTGCATCTTGTTCCTCAGGTGTTCTCTGTGTTATCACTGTCTGTACAACGATATTGCCGACTTAATGGCAATTGGTTTGACAAAGTGCTGGGCTAATACTACGTTCTCTCAGCGGGATATAAGTATCTTCGCAAACACGACATCCATGGAAGACCTCCTCCCCCCATCCTTTCTGCGCCACCTACCTGTAAATACTGTAAGGACCAGGGAGTAGCGTTCCACCTGTACATGACCTCAACGTCTCCAACAATATATTACGAGGGATCTTAGATGGTGGTATTCTCTGGGTAATGGAGACGTTGAAGGAATATACAAATGAAGCACCATTCCCAAGTTCTGACAGTAACTTGTATTTGCAGGTGGAAGGCGTGTCCTGTTTGTGAAGGCACTCGTATCCCACTGAGAAAGCTTGTTGCTGGACCAGCATGCTATCAAACCGAGCATATACCGCCATTACGTCGACGATAGCTTTGTGTGCACAGACAGTGGGAAAATCATAGAAAAGCTAAAGAAAAAAATGCTAGAAGGATCAGGCTTTCAGGTAATCGTTAAGAAAAGCATTCGGCAGTGGGTTCCTCTTCCACTGAGTTTTTGTGTCAACCTGAGAGTGATTTTAAGCTGATATTTACGGACACCAGGAGACGCGCGCCGGTGACTGAAAAGCGAACGATAGTGTACTGACACTCATTATGAAATCGATATTCGGGCATAATTCCGCAGAGTCTTGAAAACATGATCCTCGTGACCTTTCGTGGACTGAGAACTACAGAAGATACGGCAGGTCCTGGTCAACAATGGCTCCTCCAAAACCATTTACGATACCATCTCGAGGAAGCACTACCATCCCTACATAGAAGTGCTGAAGTGATGCCCGGAACCATGCCATATACTCCATGTCAAAAGACTTAAGATATAAGCCGCCCAAGGAAGTACGAACATCCCGATATAGGAGTACTGAGGTAGTGCAAGGATCTGTTCTCCACCTTACGTGTCAGCAGGGTGTAGACAGCAGCTGCCCGAGGAAGTACTATCTTTCTGGTAGGAGTGTGAAAGTGGTGTCAGAACCATCTTACACCCTCCGTGTCTTGATAGCTAGTCTTGCTGTTTCATCAAGTAATATGCAAGGTTAGCTGTCTTATCTCCTCTCCATATGAAACATACAACTGATAAACTCATTTCTACTTCCTGTGTTCATATTCTTTCTCTTCCCCTGACTTTTGTCAATACAAATCATCACATACAAACACGGAAGAGTACAATAACCTTACAGCCTCCAGTTTCCAGCAACCTGAGATGCAGAGACTCTCCGGAGTCCCGTCTGCCTCTGCTGCCAATGGGAGGGAGGACAGAAGCGCTATCAGCCGTTCCCAAGACCCTTACCCATCTTTACACCTTACTAGCTTCCTCACCATTCACCAAAGTTCGCGGTCTTATTAATAAGCTTTCTTTTGATAACACCATCTAGCTAGTACCACTCCTAATATGCTGTTCTTGGAGATCCAACCATCTAAAAATGTTTTAATGAATGCCTTCCACAATTCCAAATTTAACCTTTACTCACTGCTCTCCTTCAAAGGAGGTGCTTGTACCCATTCCAACACCAACTCACCTCTTGCACATGTCGTGGACCTTGAATCTCCTTGAATGTGTTTCAACATCTGCACTCCTAATTCGACTGTCTGAATTCCTCTCATCCTCAAGCTGAGATCCCCTTCTTAGGAGCTTCCACCGGGCACCACAGTGAATGGGTGAAATCCTCCCACAAAGATGGGTGTTGTAAAGGAGGGGGGAGGTGCTAACGTCTTACATTTCCTAGTATTCATGATCAGTGTAAATTATCAGCCACCTTGCTCAAATTCCACACTCCGAGAACCAACCTCACAATACCTCAAGTTGTTTCTAGCATCTAGATCTCAGTGATATATCTACGAATTTCATCCTCATCTTGTCCCCCGACCGCAATCCTGCGAGCGATTTTTCATTTACTGCACCTTGTTCACCTGCCACTCCTAAATGCCAATCATGTTACATGATAATGCTGGCTGGTATGACTGACTAGAATCATTCTTTGATTATCCTTGGAAAGGTTACTGCCTCTCTCTCTCTCTCTCTCTCTCTCTCTCTCTCTCTCTCTCTCTCTCTCTCTCTCTCTCTCTCTCTCTCTCTCTCTCTCTCCCTCTCTCTCTCTCTCTCCCTCTAAGATTATCTACTTCCACCAGTCCATGGTTCAACCATTCCTGTTCACAGGACATTCGGAGAAGACACCTGGCATTTGAGACCTAGAAAAAAAAATCTCTCCTGCCTTCAACTCATGCGTCTTTTACCTCCACCCAAAATCATTGAGGCGAAGCATTCATTTATCCATGAGTAGCGGGGCAATCTCTGCTCTTCCTCCGGTGATGGGCAACAAATTTCTCGCATAACTGTCGTAGTTTTTCTTCGCTTTTCCGTTGTGCTGATAATACGGCATTTTCCGACAAAACAAAGTAGCTCCTCCCGTTCCCTTATCTTCTTCAAACACACTTTGAATGACTGATATTACCTTACTCCTGAGACGCGTCTTAATAATCCTACACCTTCTCTTACCCTATATTATTTGGTCATCCTCTTTAAGAGACTACAGTAAGAGGAATCATATTTTGTAAGCTATGATACCTCAAAAGCTTTGGACAGCATGTGGCATTGAAGTGTGATCACCACCAACCCCTCTTTTTGGCTTTCCTCCATCTAATTGTTCATTCATATCCACCGTTCTCATTCGCACGTTTATCTCCGTTATTGTACTGGATCACCCTTTCTCTCTTACTCATCAAAAGCGATGTCTCTAAGGACACTCTTCCGTTTCTTACGCTCTTCCTCCTCTCTTCCTCCTATTTCATCAACGAATTCCTGTCTTTGACAAACGATGCGTAGGCAAAGCCTGACAACTCATGGCTACATTCTTCCAATTTTTTTCTTTTATCTACGACTTTTCTTGCGTAATCTGTGTCTCATCTCAATTTAAACTATCCTTATGAACTTGAATGTAGATGTGGCTTCCTAGTGAAATATACGTCACCAGGTTAAGTTTAAAGTATCGAAGCCCTAATTTGTTCAGATTGCTTCCTAAACCTTCCAACAACTCTCACACCCCCTTTAATGACTATGTAATTCCATTTCTTAAGACAATGATATACTTCGTATTATCTTAAGATCTAATCTAGCTTGGGTATCCAAAATCACACAAATGGCCAAGGCCGTGTCCCAAAAGCTGGTAGTCCTGTGAGGATGGTGGACACTCTTCTCTCCTACACGTTTGCTCTGACTATACAAAAATCTGTCTTTGTATAAAGTACAGCTCCCACATGTATTGTGATTTCAACTTCCTATGCTTACTTGAGAGATTTAAGTCGACTTCAAACCTTGATCCACTTGCCTTACATCGCAATGGCAGTTCACTTTCCTCCTTCTCTACATATTGCTCCGGTTCCCCCTGTAAAGTGGCTACTTGTGTGTCCCTACCATTAGCTACAATGCGCATTACCTCGGCAAGCCAGTGCGTCACGTGATAGTTATGCGGCCCTCGGCAACGCACGGATGGATCGTTGTGACGTCTACTTCTTTCCATATACCACAGCTATAGAGCGTTTTGCTTCCTCACTAAAAAGTAAGACCTGCCTCTTTTTACGAAGAATAGAACAGCTTTTGAGAAGTGGAAAGTCTAGTATTTAGTGTGAGGGAGTTGGGACGTGAGCTGTGGAACTTGGGCGGCCACAACAAAAACTACTAAAATTAAGCGAATGTGAACGTGTCACTTATGCGGGTGACACCATGGGATGTACTCACTACTGAGGGAGCTGGTACACCAGCGAGGACCTTGGATACGAACAAGTAGCACTGGTTTAGCGAGTCTGGACACCGGCTCAGCTAAGCTTGTGTGACATAAATATATATTATTTCTCAACCTACTTTCATCCAGGCATGATAATGAGCTACTGTACCTGTCACAAGGCTGTCCGACCTTTGGGGGTCTGGCCAGCAGCCATCACTCCTCGCTGAGCGTACCCTCAGTAACCTCACCTGGAATGAGAGAGAAGAGGCATTAGCAGGGAGAGTGGTCTGGCAAGCCAGTTAAGACGCTACCACTAGTAATAACCAACTTAGTTCCTCCCAACACGCCAACTGACGGCTCTCGCTCCCTGACGTGAGGCACACGGGAAGCGCCAGCTGGATCATTTTGGCTGACTGGAAACACTATGGAACTGAGGCATTCTGGACGACAACAGGACAGAAGGAGCGACACAAGTGGCGGGCCGATGTGGATACAGGGAACAGTTGCAACCACAAGAATCATTCTTTTTATACGATCTTCAACACGTCACCTCCACTTGAGACAATCATTCGAAAATATGTGAGGAGTCCAACGACTCCAAATAACGCCCTACCCATTCACATGACGTACTCACACAACGCCCATTCCACCCCTGTTTCATCCACCCGCCATCACAGCCCGCACGTGAACTCCATGAATTATAACCACCTAAATAATGTTAACCTGGCATACAGCACATTAATATATTCTGATGTATTTACCTATCATTACCATTTAAATGAATTACTCGTCCTTCATGCATGGACCGAAATTACCTCCTGTGAAGCCTCCCGCTCCACCCAAGTTACCCAATCGTTACAACATCGGCAAAAATTTAATTCCAGGGCTTTGTGAAATTCCCAGAGTTGTGGCCTCCTAAATACGCATGAGGGCCGAAAGCTGGAATTTGGAAACAATGGAAGGTGCAGTCATTTGTCCATGGAAATAGCGTTAGTCCTGGGGAAAAAAAATACACTATCTATTCTCAGGGGTTTCGTGTCCCTGCCAGTGAAACATTTGGACTCTAGAGGGAAGGCGGAGGGTGGCCGCTTCTGGGTGTTGTAAAATGGTGGCTTACGCTGCCGAAATGGCGGTCTGAATCAAAATACAGGAGGAAGTGGACTAAATTGTGGGTTATCTGGTTATAAAACTGGGTCGTGTCGGTTAAAAGTGTGGATCGCTGGGGTTAAAATGGTGTGACAAACGTAATATGAAAATTTCCCGGATGAAAATAGTGAGCTTTTGATATTAAAATCATGTGTCATTAGGTTGTACAAAGGCTTGCAAGCGGCAAAAGACCATAGCAAATGAACCTAAATGGTGGTTCGTCGATGGTCAGGCATTTCAAATAATGGCGAGTTTTGTCTGCTCTACGATGTACGTAGAGTCGGGGGAATAAAGATATCCAGAAATTTTGGCTGGAACTGTGGTCAAGTTGAGGTTCGTCGCGTAAGATCTCAAGGTGAAATTAGTGGTTCAGGTCCCTACACAGAGGCTACTTGGGTTACGTCACTACGTTAACAATGATGGGTGTTAAGGCGTTACTGGATAAAGATATTCAACGTAGGCTGCAAAGCTGAAATACGTTAGTGGGTCACTGATATACCTAATGGCTCTTGGTGGTCATACGTCTCGAGGTCTAAGTGATGGATTGTAGAAGTAAACTTTCAGGTCCTCACATCTCCGAAGACGATGAGGAGTGTTCAGCTGAGCGGTGTGACGGAGGGCAGGATGAGGGAGGGAGTTAAAATCGTGGGTCATTGTGTGAATTCGTAATGCCAGCAGATTTAAAACGCTGGGACACTGTGTTAAAATATTACATCGTAGAAACAAATGGTCTGCAGTATCGTTTAAAAGGCTGAGCGCCGAATTAAAGCAGTTAAATGTTTGCCGACAACAGTAATACGCCGGAGAGAAATGTGCACACGACAAGCTATCCTTTATATATATATATATATATATATATATATATATATATATATATATATATATATATATATATATATATATATATATATATATATGAGAGCTCAAATTACAGAGGCCTAAGTTTATTGAGTGTTCCTGGGAAATTATATGAGAGGGTGTTGATTGAGAGGGTGAAGGCATGTACAGAGAATCAGATTGGGGAAGAGCAGTGTGGTTTTAGAAGTGGTAGAGGATGTGTGGATCAGATGTTTGCTTTGAAAAATGTATGTGAGAAATACTTAGAAAGGCAAATGGATTTGTATGTAGCATTTACGGATCTGGAAAGGGCATATGATAAGAGTTGATTGAGATGCTCTGTGGAAGGTATTAAGAATATATGTTGTGGAGGCAAGTTGTTAGAAGCAGTGAAAAGTTTTTCTCGAGGATGTAAGGCATGTGTACGAGTAGGAAGAGAGGAAAGTGATTGGTTCTCGGTGAATGTTGGTTTGCGGCAGGGGTGCGTGATGTCCCCATGGTTGTTTAATTTGCTTATGGATGGGGTTGTTAGGGAGGTGAATGCAAGAGTTTTGGAAAAAGGTGCAAGTATGCAGTCTGTTGTGGATGAGAGAGCTTGGGAAGTGAGTCAGTTGTTGTTCGCTGATGATACAGCGCTGGTGGCTGATTCGAGTGAGAAACTAGCAGAAGCTGGTGACTGAGTTTGGTAAAGTGTGTGAAAGAAGGAAGCTGAGAGTAAATGTGAATAAGAGCAAGGTTATTAGGTACAGTAGGGTTGAGGGACAAGTCAACTGGGAGGTAAGTTTTAATGGAGAAAAACTGGAGGAAGTGAGGTGTTTTAGATATCTGGGAGTGGATTTGGCAGCGGATGGAACCATGGAAGCGGAAGTGAGTCATAGGGTGGGGGAGAGGGCGAAAGTTCTGGGAGCGTTGAAAAATTATTGTTGCGAAGGAGGGTGGATGTGCTGGAAATGAGATGTTTGAGGACAATATGTGGTGTGAGGTGGTTCGATCGAGTAAGTAATGAAAGGGCAAGAGAGATGTGCGGTAATAAAAAGAGTGTGGTTGAGAGAGCAGAAGAGGGTGTTTTGAAATGGTTTGGTCACATGGAGAGAATGAGCGAGGAAAGATCGACAAAGAGGATATATGTGTCAGAGGTGGAGGGAACGAGGAAAAGTGGGAGACCAAATTGTAGGTGGAAAGATGGAGTGAAAAAGATTTTGAGTGATCGAGGCCTGAACATGCAGGAGGGTGAAAGGCGTGCAAGAACCGAGTGAATTGGAACGATATGGTATACCGGGGTCGACGTGCTGTCAATGGATTGAAACAGGGCATGTGAAGCGTCTGGGGTAAACCATGGAAAGTTGTGTGGGGCCTGGATGTGGAAAGGGAGCTGCGGTTTCGGTGCATTATACATGACAGCTAGAGACTGAGTGTGAACGAATGTGGCCTTTATTGTCTTTTCCTAGTGCTACCTCGCGCATATGCGGGGGTAGGGGGTTGTCATTTCATGTGGGGCGGGGTGGCGACGGAAAGAATAAGGGCAGACATTATGAATTATGTACATGTGTATATATGTATATGTCTATGTGTGTATATATATGTATACGTTGAGATGTATAGGTATGTATATGTGCGTGTGTGGACGTGTATGTATATATATGTGTATGTGGGTGGGTTGGGCCATTCTTTCGTCTGTTTACTTGCGCTACCTCGCAATATATATATATATATATATATATATATATATATATATATATATATATATATATATATATATATATATATATATATATATATATATATATATATATATATATATTGTTGAATGTGTTTGATGAAAGAGTGGCAGATATAGGGTGTTTTGGTCGAGGTGGTGTGCAAAGTGAGAGGGTTAGGGTAAATGATTTGGTAAACAGAGAAGAGGTAGTAAAAGCTTTGCGGAAGATGAAAGCCGGCAAGGCAGCAGGTTTGGATGGCATTGCAGTGGAATTTATTAAAAAAGGGGGTGACTGTATTATTGACTGGTTGGTAAGGTTATTTAATGTATGTATGTATGACTCATGGTGAGGTGCCTGAGGATTGGCGGAATGCGTGCATAGTGCCATTGTACAAAGGCAAAGGGGATGAGTGAGTGCTCAAATTACAGAAGTATAAGTTTGTTGAGTATTCCTGGTAAATTATATGGGAGGGTATTGACTGAGAGGGTGAAGGCATGTACAGAGCATCAGATTGGGGAAGAGCAGTGTGGTTTCAGAAGTGGCAGAGGATGTGTGGATCAGGTGTTTGCTTTGAAGAATGTATGTGAGAAATACTTAGGAAAGCAAATGGATTTGTATGTAGCATTTATGGATCTGGAGAAGGCATATGATAGAGTTGATAGAGATGCTCTGTGGAAGGTATTAAGAATATATGGTGTGGGAGGCAAGTTGTTAGAAGCAGTGAAAAGTTTTTATCGAGGATGTAAGGCATGTGTACGTGTAGGAAGAGAGGAAAGTGATTGGTTCTCAGTGAATGTAGGTTTGCGGCAGAGGTGTGTGATGTCTCCATGGTTGTTTAATTTGTTTATGGATGGGGTTGTTAGGGAGGTGAATGCAAGAGTTTTGGAAAGAGGGGCAAGTATGAAGTCTGTTGGGGATGAGAGAGCTTGGGAAGTGAGTCAGTTGTTGTTCGCTGATGACACAGCGCTGGTGGCTGATTCATGTGAGAAACTGCAGAAGCTGGTGACTGAGTTTGGTAAAGTGTGTGAAAGGAGAAAGTTAAGAGTAAATGTGAATAAGAGCAAGGTTATTAGGTACAGTAGGGTTGAGGGTCAAGTCAATTGGGAGGTAAGTTTGAATGGAGAAAAACTGGAGGAAGTAAAGTGTTTTAGATATCTGGGAGTGGATCTGTCAGCGGATGGAACCATGGAAGCGGAAGTGGATCATAGGGTGGGGGAGGGGGCGAAAATCCTGGGAGCCTTGAAGAATGTGTGGAAGTCGAGAACATTATCTCGGAAAGCAAAAATGGGTATGTTTGAAGGAATAGTGGTTCCAACAATGTTGTATGGTTGCGAGGCGTGGGCTATGGATAGAGTTGTGCGCAGGAGGATGGATGTGCTGGAAATGAGATGTTTGAGGACAATGTGTGGTGTGAGGTGGTTTGATCGAGTAAGTAACGTAAGGGTAAGAGAGATGTGTGGAAATAAAAAGAGCGTGGTTGAGAGAGCAGAAGAGGGTGTTTTGAAATGGTTTGGGCACATGGAGAGAATGAGTGAGGAAAGATTGACCAAGAGGATATATGTGTTGGAGGTGGAGGGAACGAGGAGAAGTGGGAGACCAAACTGGAGGTGGAAAGATGGAGTGAAAAAGATTTTGTGTGATCGGGGCCTGAACATGCAGGAGGGTGAAAGGAGGGCAAGGAATAGAGTGAACTGGATCGATGTGGTATACCGGGGTTGACGTGCTGTCAGTGGATTGAATCAGGGCATGTGAACCATGGAAAGCTGTGTAGGTATGTATATTTGCGTGTGTGGACGTATGTATATAGATGTGTATGGGGGTGGGTTGGGCCATTTCTTTCGTCTGTTTCCTTGCGCTGCCTCGCAAACGCGGGAGACAGCGGAAAAAAAAAAAAAAAAAAAAAAAAAAAATATATATATATATATATATATATATATATATATATATATATATATATATATATATATATATATATATATATATATATATATATATTCTTTTTCCTGTTTCCTTCTCAATCTCTTTTCAATGTGTTGTGCTCTCCTTCCTGTAAGACCTGAGGACCTCTGTCTTGTACAGTCTAAGACAATATTGTAAGTGGGAACGATGACGCCACAGCATAAAAGATGATTATCAGGAAAGAAGTAATGTCGAACAAATTTGTAATTTAATTGTATCAATCAGGAATGAAGAAGGAAGCGAGAGCAGGGAGGCTGAGGTAGCCATCTGTGTGACACGAGCAGAGAGCTCGGCCTCGGGCGAGGCCAGTAGTGCCTGCGACCAGCATCTCCTGCTCTAACGAAAGTAATTTCCAGTGTATCGCATTACGACGTGCCTCATACTGTGTAATTTCTCTGAGAGGAGATATTACCCTCCACTGTTGGATAGGGAAATATATGAAAGACAAGAAAGACTTCATGCGAAATGAGGAGGAAAAGACGGACGTGGACGTGGCACGGTATACACCAGTGGCCACCAATACAAGAGTCCGTACCTTAACAGTATGAAGGCCGCCTTCCTGTCATCTCAAACATTTTATGCCACTTTCAAATCAGTCATCCCCAAGACTCCGGGGGTTCATGTCTCCATAAAAGGAAGAAATAGATATATTTATGAATTCCCAAAGTTGACGTATCTTCGCAACCATAAAATTGACCGAGATACAAATAACAAATATTTGCTTTGTTGGTACGTTTCCTCAACTTGGGTTCTGCGAGTGTTGTCAAGGTGAGAGGATGTTTTCAAGGTGGGAGGGGAAGGAGTGAGAGGCGTAAGGAACAATCTGCTTAGGCAGGGGTGGAGGAGGAGGGTGAAGGTCCTCTGCTTACAAGGCAGGGAAGTCCACTGTTGACGAGGGAAAATCTATCCACCACTGAAATAGAGGGAAGGTCTAGTTGTTGATGAGATACAAGGATTCCATTACTGACGTGACGCAGAGGAAGGGTCCGATGTTGATGGGGGAAGAAGGGTACGCTTCTGACAAGAAAGGAACGGTCCACTCTTGGTGAGGAAGATGGGTACACTTGAGATGGGAGAATGGGCAGAACTTCTGATGGGACGGAGAGAGGCTGTTGCTGATGGGAAGAGGTATCCGATGCTGGAGGAGAGGTAGTTTTCAGTGTTGATGGGGAGAGGTCATTGTTGATAGGCCAGGGAAGGTTTACCGGCATGGATGGGGGATGGCGCACCCAGTGTAGCGGGAAAACTGTAGATGAAAGGTTAGAATCTCCATCATGATGGTATGGACAGTCCAACGATGTAAGGGAGAGAGAAAATCCTCTGGTGACGGGGGAAGGACGGGCTACTGTTGTCGGGGAGGGAGAGTCCACTGTTAACAAAGGGTACGGGGTCCAACTGCAGAGAGGATAGGGATAATCCATTACCGGTAGGGAGGAAGGATCCATTGTTGATAGAGGAGGGAAGGCCAACTGTTGAAGCAAGAAGGCGATGGGTTCACTACTGACAGAGTTAGATTAGAAGAGAATGTCAAAATAAACCAATGGGCGTCTACAATACAAATTGATCTGTTCGCCACACTCTTCATCACTGAGGTTGCAGACACATGAACCACAGACGGTTTGATTATCTTAGATTCTTTAAAGATTTGCATTTCTAGCCCTAAACACCATGAGACCAGGATATAAAATGCTTGTCTCTGAAGCCAGAATCAAATGTGCAGGTATGACAAATAAAGGAATTCAGATCATACTTTTTTGTGATTCCCTTTCATGTGGGTCTCCGAGAAGACGACAGAACTTATACTTTAGCACAATTTTAACTTTCTAAAAAAAGACTGTTGAACTCAATATTGGGCTGTCACTTATAAGCATGAAATATGTAATTACATCTGTTTGAACCAAACACACGAGCGTAAACAGTCACTGGCAGATCCATTTTCCATCACAGTTAAACTAGTAAAGTAATAATATATGGGTATGGAGAAAGGAAGAAAATCAGTCGACCACAGGAAGTCTGCTGGACTCAGGGTTGGCTATAAGTACTACTGACGCTTCAGCTGATGAGGAGATGTTTACTACAATATATGAACCATAAAGTTTATGGCCAAAGATGCGGACACACACTAGACAATTATGTCTTACAGCAACAACAAAGAACATAGCGTCTTTCAACAAACATTGGCTTCAGCCACCATAATTAGCAACGATTCTTCGCTTTAGGGATCTAGAGAGTTTCACATATTGATTTACTCGATTTATAATACAAAATTCAAGTAGCACGTTTTGCTTCCGTCGTACATCTGATGTGCAAATATATAACCTTACATTCACTACGGTGTATGCCTCAAGTGTCATTATGGTACAGGAAGCACTTAACGGGGGTCGGTTCCCACACCTTACAGAGGTAATGATGAAATCAACCATTGCTAAGGATGTAGTTTGTCCCATCATAGCGACTAGGGCCAGACATCTTAGCTTAAATCAAGCTTGTCGAATGTACTTTAAAGTCACCCAATAGCAGGTCATCACAGCTGGATTACATCTAATACTACTATATAAAGGTATTAGAAAAGTCTGCCGTATACAACTTACTGTCTCCTGTTAGGCCACTTTACACTTATAATGACTCTCAGGTGAATTCTAAGTGGATCCAGGCTGATGTCTCAAGAGGTAAGAGACAAGTTAAAGAACTCCAATCACTCTTCCTAGGAGGCCCAACGTGAGACAGTCAACACCACATAAAGTAGTGCTGGAATATCCTAGCAAACAAAGGCTGTCAAATACCTCATAACAAAAAGATGAAAATAACGAAGAAAGGCAAGAGATACAAAAACACAAGAGAAGCAACACACAAAGAAGAAAAAGATGAAGAGTAAAGGTTTCCAAACACATCTGAACCAGAGGGAGACTCTTGATCTCATAAGCTAGTAAGTTATTTGAGTTATTTGAGTTATTTGAGCGACTCATCACAGGCTTTTAACTAACTTATCACAAGGTATCATATTATCGCACACTAGTAATATGCGCCCTTTAACGATTCAGATAAATTATATGATCTATAAAAGCATTTCTCATTATGGTAATACTGTGCATCTCAAAGTGACTACTTAAATACTTTCGAATATCTTTTGTATAAAGTGGAGTTTTCTCCGGTGGCAGGAAAGTAAAGTCGACTTCTGTAACAGGACTTGATGGTCCTGCATAAAGGCTCAGCGTAATGGGAATCTCCCACCTGCTACCACAGTTGTGCCGCACTATCGCCTCTTGGATGCCGCAGGACCCATCACTGCTTCAGTACAGTACATTCTGCTTTTCAATGACTCCTATTACAAACTGTCTGAAATCTACTCTACGTTTACCATAATTAATTCCATCGCATTTGCTCTTGTTAATAAGCAGTTCATTATAGTGTTACATGATCTCATAGGCAGTTCATACATACAGAAATTAATTTCACCATCATATGTTGACAAGATTTGATGAATATTCTTAGTCTAGAATTTTTACGTGTATTCACATTTTCCTTGTCATATGCACCTACAGTCAATTCACTCCTGTTCACACTGCAGACCCAAACAAAGAATTTATTTCCACAATTTTGTATTCTTTCGACAATTTTGTATTCTTTATGAGCGTCATAACCATTTTCGGGAAGTGCCAAGATGACAGTGAGAAAAATGAAGGTTAAAGTACCATACCGGCTCGAAGAGAGACATTTGCACATGTAACTGACACGCTATCTCATTTCTTGCTACTAAACAGTACTGAGCAGTCTCCCAGTTTAGGTCGAACATATGATGTCTGTCTTCCCCAGTGTATCGCTTGCCTTTCCCTTACTCTTTGCTGTCTCCCTCCCTCATGCTGCACACACCAATCACTTCTACCTACATCCATTATTTCTCCAGTCTGTCCCTCCTCTCACCAACTCTCCCTTTATTAACTTCACTGTGCTTTTCATTTTCCCTTCATCACCCCATTTATCCACCAGTCTCCCTTTCCCTCCCATACTGCACCCAAATACATTTCATTCCTTCCTATATGATAACACTCTTAACTCTTCCCACCATCCACCGAAACCCTTAATCATCCTTACGTACACATTTCAGCCTCCCTTCATCCCCACCTGAATCCATCACTTTCCCATCATGTCTCTACATAACCACCAGTCTCTCTTCATCCCCACCTGGGCCCATCAGTCCCCCTACATACACCTTGACCTGGCCCCACCTGTGTTCCATCTCCCCCTACCTTCATTGCCCCATAATACACCCATCAGTATTCCTTCATACCCTCTCCATATCTTCAGAAACTTCTTCTTGTCCATCCTGCACCCACGAGTCTCCCTTTACACCCGTCAGTCGCGACATTGTTCCCCACAAATATCATGAGATATCATGAGTTTAGGATACTCGTATTGTTGTCCAATAGACAACCTCGTCATCGACCATCAGTTCTTCTGTCATCAGTCTGTGCCACATGGGTATCAAGCACAGCAGAAGCTGGAGTGGCTGTGACAGATCATTCTGTGTAAGGCACCAGCTACTCTTAATTCTCCTTCTGCACCTTCCCGCTCTCCCATCATCCACGATGAACATCTTCATTGCTCTCCACTGCACCCGCACACTCTCATCCTTCCCCCTCCCTCCTTTTTTTTTTTAACCCAGGAGCCGCCTCCTTCCCTCCTTCCCCTCCGAGCACCCCAGCACCCTCACTGGCCAACGCCTGGCTGGACGACCTAATACCTTCTCCTGCATCATGGTCTTGTCACTATAAAATGTAAAGCCAAGAGGTCCCGCGGGCAGCTTGTTCGCTGGCCCAGCAATTTTCTTTTTATTTCCCCGCCGTCACGTGACACCGTATCTTTAGGTTTTCTGACGTCATCATCAGTTTTGACTCCACCACAAGTGCTAGTAACTCTATATTTAGTGACCAGCTTAAGTTATTTTCTCTGCTTGATTTGACACTGTTCTTTTTATTCTATCTTCTGCGTTCTCGTCTGTTGGGCTCGTGTCAGATTATATCATTTTCTCCCCTTCATTCCATTCACTTTTAGCTTTTTATACTACACATAGCTGCCTCAGTCTCCAACTTCCTTCCCTCCCAATCTTATATTTCCTCAGCGTTCTCACCCCGCCTCTAGCTTTCCGCTTCTTGCTTAAAGCTTTAGCTCCAGCATCTTCCCCCTGCATACGCTGCGTGTCCCCGCCAGGATGGGGCAGCCAGTCTCCCAACCACTCGCTTCAGTTAGTCTTAATCTTCCCTCCTTCACTCCTCTTATGGTTTTCTTCTCTAACTTTGCTGTTACTTGTGATGCTGTTGAACATATATATATATATATATATATATATATATATATATATATATATATATATATATATATATATATATATCTTTTTTTCATACTATTCGCCATTTCCCAAGTGAGTAAAGTAGCGTTAAGAACATAGGAGTGAACCTTTGAGAGAAATCCTCACTTGGCCCCTTTCTCTGTTCCTTCCTTTGGAAAATTAAAAATGAGAAGGGAGGATTTCCAAACCCCCCCCCCCCCCCTCCCGCTCCCTCCCCTTTTAGTCGCCTTCTACGACACGCAGGGAATACGTGGAAAGTATTCTCTCTCACCTACCCCCAGGGATAATTTATATATATATATATATATATATATATATATATATATATATATATATATATATATATATATATATATATATATATATTTAATGGTGACCGACATGGATCGGGCAAATAACATGCGCTAATAATATACTTAATCCACTTATCATTACCCCAAGAACCATCACTCGGTAGCTACCACAGCTCCGAGGTTGCGCTACTTCCAGTAGCAAGGGTATGTGGACTCCTTTGGAGTGAGAAGACCTTTGGCGAGACTGTACTTCCCAATGATACAGCCTCACCATAGGTGTCTTTTCGCCTGATGCCTTAAAGAAGGCATGCAATTACATGAAGCTCGAATGGTGTCCAAAGGTCTATATAGATACTGTTGCCTCAACACTATAATAATGAAGCTTAAAAGATCCATGGACGTAACCTGAATACTTCCAGCCTCCGCTCCACTACCACACCAGCCACAAACACCGACTTGAAAACATGGCAGGTATACGTCTCCGTCTCAGGAATCCCCTCCTTCCTCCCCCGTGGAAAAAAAAATGGTCACTAAAAGTTTCCAATAAACCAATATAAACTAAAAAATAAACCGAGATGTACGTTTTAACTTGCCATCTAAATTTCACATGGGCAGAAGGAAGCGGGCAGAGTGCACCAATAAAAAGTTGCAGGAGTCAGTAGCGGGCGGGTTGTAAAGTTAGGAGGAGCCTGGCGGCCCAGTCTTGCTTGACCCAGGGTTCGGGGGCTACATAACCTCCCTCCCCCGACGAACATCTCTCCTCCCCTGACCACCATCTCTCCTCCCCTGACCACTATCTCTCCTCCCCTGGCCACCATCTCTCCTCCCCTGCCACCATCTCTCCTCCCCTGGCCACCATCTCTCCTCCCCTGGCCACCATCTCTCCTCCCCTGACCACCATCTCTCCTCCCCTGGCCACCATCTCTCCTCCCCTGGCCACCATCTCTCCTCCCCTGGCCACCATCTCTCCTCCCCTGACCACCATCTCTCCTCCCCTGACCACCATCTCTCCTCCCCTGACCACCATCTCTCCTCCCCTGGCCACCATCTCTCCTCCCCTGGCCACCATCTCTCCTCCCCTGGCCACCATCTCTCCTCCCCTGACCACCATCTCTCCTCCCCTGGCCACCATCTCTCCTCCCCTGGCCACCATCTCTCCTCCCCTGACCACCATCTCTCCTCCCCTGACCACCATCTCTCCTCCCCTGACCACCATCTCTCCTCCCCTGACCACCATCTCTCCTCCCCTGACCACCATCTCTCCTCCCCTGACCACCATCTCTCCTCCCCTGACCACCATCTCTCCTCCCCTGACCACCATCTCTCCTCCCCTGACCACCATCTCTCCTCCCCTGACCACCATCTCTCCTCCCCTGGCCACCATCTCTCCTCCCCTGACCACCATCTCTCCTCCCCTGACCACCATCTCTCCTCCCCTGACCACCATCTCTCCTCCCCTGACCACCATCTCTCCTCCCCTGACCACCATCTCTCCTCCCCTGACCACCATCTCTCCTCCCCTGACCACCATCTCTCCTCCCCTGACCACCATCTCTCCTCCCCTGACCACCATCTCTCCTCCCCTGGCCACCATCTCTCCTCCCCTGACCACCATCTCTCCTCCCCTGACCACCATCTCTCCTCCCCTGACCACCATCTCTCCTCCCCTGACCACCATCTCTCCTCCCCTGACCACCATCTCTCCTCCCCTGACCACCATCTCTCCTCCCCTGACCACCATCTCTCCTCCCCTGACCACCATCTCTCCTCCCCTGACCACCATCTCTCCTCCCCTGACCACCATCTCTCCTCCCCTGACCACCATCTCTCCTCCCCTGACCACCATCTCTCCTCCCCTGACCACCATCTCTCCTCCCCTGACCACCATCTCTCCTCCCCTGACCACCATCTCTCCTCCCCTGACCACCATCTCTCCTCCCCTGGCCACCATCTCTCCTCCCCTGGCCACCATCTCTCCTCCCCTGACCACCATCTCTCCTCCCCTGACCACCATCTCTCCTCCCCTGACCACCATCTCTCCTCCCCTGACCACCATCTCTCCTCCCCTGACCACCATCTCTCCTCCCCTGGCCACCATCTCTCCTCCCCTGACCACCATCTCTCCTCCCCTGACCACCATCTCTCCTCCCCTGACCACCATCTCTCCTCCCCTGACCACCATCTCTCCTCCCCTGACCACCATCTCTCCTCCCCTGACCACCATCTCTCCTCCCCTGACCACCATCTCTCCTCCCCTGACCACCATCTCTCCTCCCCTGACCACCATCTCTCCTCCCCTGACCACCATCTCTCCTCCCCTGACCACCATCTCTCCTCCCCTGACCACCATCTCTCCTCCCCTGACCACCATCTCTCCTCCCCTGGCCACCATCTCTCCTCCCCTGACCACCATCTCTCCTCCCCTGACCACCATCTCTCCTCCCCTGACCACCATCTCTCCTCCCCTGACCACCATCTCTCCTCCCCTGACCACCATCTCTCCTCCCCTGACCACCATCTCTCCTCCCCTGACCACCATCTCTCCTCCCCTGACCACCATCTCTCCTCCCCTGACCACCATCTCTCCTCCCCTGACCACCATCTCTCCTCCCCTGACCACCATCTCTCCTCCCCTGGCCACCATCTCTCCTCCCCTGACCACCATCTCTCCTCCCCTGACCACCATCTCTCCTCCCCTGACCACCATCTCTCCTCCCCTGACCACCATCTCTCCTCCCCTGACCACCATCTCTCCTCCCCTGACCACCATCTCTCCTCCCCTGACCACCATCTCTCCTCCCCTGACCACCATCTCTCCTCCCCTGACCACCATCTCTCCTCCCCTGACCACCATCTCTCCTCCCCTGACCACCATCTCTCCTCCCCTGGCCACCATCTCTCCTCCCCTGACCACCATCTCTCCTCCCCTGACCACCATCTCTCCTCCCCTGACCACCATCTCTCCTCCCCTGACCACCATCTCTCCTCCCCTGACCACCATCTCTCCTCCCCTGACCACCATCTCTCCTCCCCTGACCACCATCTCTCCTCCCCTGACCACCATCTCTCCTCCCCTGACCACCATCTCTCCTCCCCTGACCACCATCTCTCCTCCCCTGGCCACCATCTCTCCTCCCCTGACCACCATCTCTCCTCCCCTGACCACCATCTCTCCTCCCCTGACCACCATCTCTCCTCCCCTGACCACCATCTCTCCTCCCCTGACCACCATCTCTCCTCCCCTGACCACCATCTCTCCTCCCCTGACCACCATCTCTCCTCCCCTGACCACCATCTCTCCTCCCCTGACCACCATCTCTCCTCCCCTGACCACCATCTCTCCTCCCCTGACCACCATCTCTCCTCCCCTGACCACCATCTCTCCTCCCCTGACCACCATCTCTCCTCCCCTGGCCACCATCTCTCCTCCCCTGACCACCATCTCTCCTCCCCTGACCACCATCTCTCCTCCCCTGACCACCATCTCTCCTCCCCTGACCACCATCTCTCCTCCCCTGACCACCATCTCTCCTCCCCTGACCACCATCTCTCCTCCCCTGACCACCATCTCTCCTCCCCTGACCACCATCTCTCCTCCCCTGACCACCATCTCTCCTCCCCTGACCACCATCTCTCCTCCCCTGACCACCATCTCTCCTCCCCTGACCACCATCTCTCCTCCCCTGACCACCATCTCTCCTCCCCTGACCACCATCTCTCCTCCCCTGACCACCATCTCTCCTCCCCTGACCACCATCTCTCCTCCCCTGACCACCATCTCTCCTCCCCTGACCACCATCTCTCCTCCCCTGACCACCATCTCTCCTCCCCTGACCACCATCTCTCCTCCCCTGACCACCATCTCTCCTCCCCTGACCACCATCTCTCCTCCCCTGACCACCATCTCTCCTCCCCTGACCACCATCTCTCCTCCCCTGACCACTATCTCTCCTCCCCTGACCACCATCTCTCCTCCCCTGGCCACCATCTCTCCTCCCCTGGCCACCATCTCTCCTCCCCTGACCACCATCTCTCCTCCCCTGACCACCATCTCTCCTCCCCTGACCACCATCTCTCCTCCCCTGACCACCATCTCTCCTCCCCTGACCACCATCTCTCCTCCCCTGACCACCATCTCTCCTCCCCTGGCCACCATCTCTCCTCCCCTGACCACCATCTCTCCTCCCCTGACCACCATCTCTCCTCCCCTGACCACTATCTCTCCTCCCCTGACCACCATCTCTCCTCCCCTGGCCACCATCTCTCCTCCCCTGGCCACCATCTCTCCTCCCCTGACCACCATCTCTCCTCCCCTGACCACCATCTCTCCTCCCCTGACCACCATCTCTCCTCCCCTGGCCACCATCTCTCCTCCCCTGGCCACCATCTCTCCTCCCCTGGCCACCATCTCTCCTCCCCTGACCACCATCTCTCCTCCCCTGACCACCATCTCTCCTCCCCTGACCACCATCTCTCCTCCCCGTTCTCGTCATCATCATCAGTTTCCTCGTCGTATTATCAATGGCTCAGATGTCTTTATGGTTGCTGGATTAGGTCTTCAATCTCTCAGTCTTTATTCTAATCTCTCTCTCTCTCTCTCTCTCTCTCTCTCTCTCTCTTCCTATATTTATCCTTAGCTCCTCTGCCTGTCCATCTGATTCAATATCTGTTTATTTATCAATCGTTTTACACTCCTGCTCAAGCTACAAAGTACGATTTCCCGAGAATTACTGACCAAGCGGCATCAAGGAGTCGGAGAAACGAGATCTTAGATGCCAAATCTATGTAAAGGACTTACAAAGAGTTGAATCATTCAAGCGTATGTGTTACTGATGATGCTCAGCTCATGAAATAAAATACGAGGTGTTGAACAGAGCATCCAGTTGCAAACGTGACCTAGATGACATGCAGCAGTGGTCAGGCAAATGGCTTATTATGTTCCACCCTAGCCAGCGTAATGCAATGAGGGTGGGAAAGGGTGTGGACAAACCAAAATTTATTGCACAGGGAGGAATAAGTCACAAAAATAAACTATATCATATTTACTGTCAAACCTGCTCAAATTACATATCCCAGAAAATATCAATGAAGTTTGCTCGATCCCAGCCAGATGATGTATCACAAACTTAGTCTCCAAACTTTACGGCACCACACTGCTGGAGAAGATCTATTGGAATGCTTCGAGAATGGTGCCAGAATACAGAGAACGATTCATGAACAGAAGAGGGAAATTCTTGAATCACCTCTTAAGGAAAGTGAGTTTCTTTTTTGACGATGATGCCAAGAAATGACATACTCTTTGAAATACAAAAGAACCATGAAACTAGAGAACAGATCAAGAAACTAAAGAAGGTAGAGTCAGTCAGGATGCGTGAAAATATATCCTTAGCAGTGAAAAAACTGTCCTGTTGAGCGAACAAAGAGGTATGCGTTGTTTGTGCTGTGAAACATAGAGTCAGTTTGATATGAATATTGGGCTATGATGGGCTCACGAGTGTCAATATCCCTATCAATAAAGATATTCAGGTAATCAGGGCCTCCCATTCCCCTACATTCCATATACACAGTTTCCCATGAATTCATCTGGAGCAAATTGTCATTTAAAAAACAGCTAATCAGGCTAAGAGACTTAGAAGGAAGAACTGTAGAGGATGACGTAAGGACACGTGAGGCACTGACAAACAAGTTCGAAGGTGTTTTCACAGTGGAAGACACTACAGACCAACACAAGTGAGGTGGAATGGGGATATGATACACCCAATGAGGCATCTACAAACGACTTAGCCAGAATCCTAAAGGGCTCCTAGTCCTGATGAGATTCTACCATATGTGATGAAGATGTGTGCTGATACACGAGACAAACCTCTTGAAATACTGCTCATGATGTCGCTGGAGAAAGACAAAGTGTCAAGGGAGTAGAAAGAGGCTGACGTCATTACCGTTCTACATGAAAGAAGAAACGAAAAGAAGCACCGAATTACAGACCAGTTACTATGACGAATGTGGTCTCTAAGGTTCTGTACAAAAGACAATCAGAAAACGAACGGAGGACTTCCAATATATATATATATATATATATATATATATATATATATATATATATATATATATATATATATATATATATATATTTTTTTTTTTTTTGCTTTGTCGCTGTCTCCCGCGTTTGCGAGGTAGCGCAAGGAAACAGACGAAAGAAATAGCCCAACCCACCCCCATACACATGTATATGCATACGTCCACACACGCAAATATACATATATATATATATATATATATATATATATATATATATATATATATATAGGACGCCATTTGGTAAACATGTTTACCAAATGGCGTCCTAGCTTCGTCTCTTCGATGTATATCAACTGACTGTTATATTCCTCTCTTGTGTCTCCCCTGATGATGTGATTATTACACGAAAGTGCACCTGGGAACTTTTCGTGTTTCATTTTCCCCGTGGACTCATAGGAATATATATATACATATATATATATATATATATATATATATATATATATATATATATATATATATATATATATATATATATATATATATATCCCTGGGGATAGGGGAGAAAGAATACTTCCCACGTATTCCCTGCGTGTCGTAGAAGGCGACTAAAAGGGAAGGGAGCGGGGGGCTGGAAATCCTCCCCTCTCAATCTTTTTTTTTTCTTTCCAAAAGAAGGAACAGAGAAGGGGGCCAGGTGAGGATCTTCCCTCTAAGGCCCAGTCCTCTGTTCTTAACGCTACCTCGCTAATGCGGGTAATGGCGAATAGTATAAAGAAGAAGATATATATATATATATATATATATATATATATATATATATATATATATATATATATATATATATATATATATATATATATATAATTCTTTATGGTGTTAAAACGTACACAGACAGAATGGGTAGCAACACCTTCAGCACCAAGAGGTTAATATCGTCTAGAAATTGTAAGTGGCTAATTGCAGTGCTAATATTTTGACCCGCGTGACCTGACCGTTAGTAGGAGTCAGCCAGCACAACAGACCCGGTCCCCTAGACTGACCGTCCTCACAACGACTCGGCCTCTGAAATATTTACACAAGTTCTCGGAACTTCAACCTTACGGAAGATTACAGTTTATAATTATGCACACAACATGATAAGCAAGCTTAATAACCCCTAATTATCGTAATAACTCAGATAATCACACGTAACACCTGAGAAATTATATAACAAAAATCTTCCATTGTTTATGTCTTACGACTAAGGCAAACACCCTCCACCACACTGTCTTACTATCCTGTGTCCATCGATACAGATAAGGAATCTAAGATACCACTACTGTACTCCAGCAGATAACATCCTCACACACCATCAGGTCCTCTGTTATCTGTCATTCCCATGTACTCCCTCCACTCCCCCGTTCGCGTATGCCTCCCAGCAACACACACGGCACGACCAAATCCCTTGTTCTCCTTCAATCTACCTTGACAGGTAACGTGACACAGTGTACAGAGTGCTGGTCTTGACAATATGCGGCCCGCATGTTAGACCCTAACTGGATCAGTGTACTGGACTTGTGCAAACACCGATGGTTTGATGATCATGACTCATGCTACCTAAAACAGTTGGAAGGTTCACTCTCTTCCCTTCCAATACACACCGCTCTTCTTCATAATTTTCCTGCTGTAGTTACATTGAGCCAAAAAGGCTTGCTCACGAGGTAGGTATTCACTGCGTGTTCTATCAGTATTTAGGTAAGATGATTTTCCTTTATAAAACTCTAGTTGATTATTGCAAATTAAAAGAATGAAAGGCGAACTTGAGTTCCGGAGAGAGAGAGAGAGAGAGAGAGAGAGAGAGAGAGAGAGAGAGAGAGAGAGAGAGAGAGAGAGAGAGAGAGAGAGAGAGAGAACCTCAGGATATCACTTAAAACTCGTGGTGTGGGCAGCACCGGTGAAGGACCCGGCTCTGCATTAATTGGGGAAGGGGGGCTGGGCAGTCACCTCCCGCCCTCACCTAGATAAGGCACGTCGCCCTCCTCCTGAGTGGGTTCCCAGGTATTCGGCATGTCGGCCCTCCAATATGTAGCCCTCTTACTGAAGGAGGAGAAGACGGGGAAGAAAAAAGAATCAAGACGAAGATAAAAGAACTACGATATATAATGAAGAAAAAGAACTACGATGCATGATAACATATGAATTCATAACACACACACACACACACACACACACACACACACACACACACAGAAAGAAGGCCTCGATATGAATGTCTGCTGACAAACATGAGAACTGCACAACATAATAACACTTTAAGACCTATGGTTCCGACTGGTGGACGTGGCCAGCTTCCTGAGCGCTGCAGGCGCCTCATACGAATAGAAGGGACCACTGGGGTAGGAGGTAAGAAAAATATGATAAATCGTGTGATGGTGAAGAGCCTGGTGCAGCGAGCAGAAGGTGAATACCAGCAGAGGACAGATGGATGACTGCGCATCACGTGTGCCAAATCTAGTAATTTTCCAGAACATCAGGCAGAGAAAATGCCATTTTTTTTTTTTTTTTTTTTTTACAATTAGGGAACAAATCGTTTTCCCCTTCATTTCCGGCTGGCTCAAAGAAATCTACCGGGATATGACACTTGGGATATCTAACAATTATATTATTCAATTTCATTAAAGCCATATTTCACTTATTGACATCGAATCAAATCAACTTAAAACATCGGTTTTTTTTTTTTCATTACGAGTAAATTAAGCTTCATTTCCTTATGTTCACACCTGTTATGAATCTATCTCCATAACTCAAACTGATGGTCAAAATAACTTCAATACCGAAAATTATGACCCAATAATTTTCTCACATTATCGTAATATTCATAACAACTTTGACTATACCTTCATGATACATCCGGCCGGAGTATGGACCGCGCTGAGCATAACGACGAGCTAACCATCCGTGTGCAGTCATCACATTTTGAAACGAAAATCAGAACTTTACATTGTACTTGTGGGCCAGTACTGAAAATCATATCACAGTCAGCATTCACCATCGTCATTAAGATATCTTCAGTCATGAGCACCCACGGTTCTAACATCATTAACTTCACAGAGAAATATCGTCGACAACTTTAACATCATTAACTTTGGCTGTGATCGTCATCCAAAGACGTAAACTTCACTATACTTAATATTTATGCTGACGCTGGGAATTGATTTTAATTTACACCACCACGCCTCACTCCACACCACTTCGGGCAACCTTACCAAACTTAACCCAACGTCAAAAGCACCTACACCGCAGACCATACCATTCCTCCTAACATCACCCAACTCCAGCATCACCTCATGTCATTCTGCCTCACCACACACACCACCTTACTCCATCTAAACATCCTATTCTACATTACTCCGCTCCAGCCCACTCCTGCAGCCCTCGTGACGGGCTGCGTGTCGCCCTCACCAGCTCATAATACACGACTGTTGTTTCATTAACTGTTAATATTCCTTCGTGGAATTCCCATCAGTCCGCTCCAATCTGGCGGGAGAGCACAGTCACGTCCGCACTTAATCTGGGTAAATATAACGGTTGTTCCATCTGGGTTACATGTCCTAACTGTTCCACTTGCTCGCTTGCTCACGTATGTTCCATATTTTGGGTGTTCCACCTGGGTCCTATGTCTCAACTGTTCCACTCGTTGTTTTATCTTTGGAAACAAAATATTGTTTGTTCTACGTCGTAATCGTCTCACATGTCTTCTCTTTGTAAGAATTCTTGATCGTTCCTCCTTGATTCTATATCTCAATCGTCCTAGATGTCGTTTTACCTTTAAAATATATTCTGATTGTTACAGCTGGGTTTTGCACATATCTTACCATCCTAAAATGGCTTGCATTATTGTTCTACTTACGTTATTTCCAGCCAATGCTACGGTTGTGCTAGATCTTCAGTGTTCCAGCTGCTAGCTGTTCCAACCACAGGTACAGCCTGGTTGGAACAGTTATGATCCTCGATAAGTTGTTCAGACAATGACAGACACTAAGTTGGTCCAGCCACGTTGAATAAGTTGAAGGTTTCCATCCAGCTGGCAGCATGTTGCACCTTCTGTCATACTGATTACGTGCATTATGCCACTCAAAGCCGTCCTGTCACTTATATACACATAACGTATGACGTGTTTAGAAATTCTGGCAGAGCTTAACAGCATGGCAATCGAAACGAGTCACCAATATTACAAGCAATAATGAAACTCGTAACACCACTAATGACGCAAATTAAGAAACACTAACATCATCAGAGGGACACAAGGAAATTCAGTAAACTATCAGTGAGCCGGCAGATGATACATCAAATGTACCATCAATAACCAAACATAAGACACATCAATGTATCATTAAAGATGCAACATAAACTTCAGTATATCATCATTGACCTGACAGCATCAATCACAAGACTTGTGCAGTAAGTACGCTAAAACCAGCAGGTAAAGAACACAGCCACTTAACACTTCATACACATTAAGCAATATCTGAGGGGTCAGGATGTCGACTACACACTAGGGCCAGGGGCTGCAGCACCACCCATCAGTAGAATCTCCACCGTCTGATTATTGTACCTGATTGTTAGAGTCTACGAACCTGAGCCCTTGGCCCAGCCCATCAGACGAGAACTCTTAAACCTTGTTTTACAGGCTCAGGCCTTAGTCTTGGTCCAGTCCACCATCTGAGGAATTTCATCTAATTGGCCGTTCAAGGTGAACAAAAACAGCGAGCCCTCACTCCAGGCCAAGACCATTTTAAACTAGCTGTTTCAGGTCATCAGATTCAAAGGGTCCTCTCCTGGCAAGGTAACAGGACGCACCTGACGAAGTTGCCAACGAGGCCACACAACAAGTAACGACTCGTCTCATCATTTAAGCCTTGATGCTAAGTTATAGGACGTAGGGATGTGGTGTGTCTGACACATACTGGAGTTCCAACAAATGTGTTACAAGGAGAAAGACACTGACCAAGAAGCACATACACAGTACTTGGACGTACAGTCTCCCTGTGTCTGCCGTACCCAAGAAAAACATACATACACAGAGACAGAGACAGATAGATATATAGAACTAATAGCAATGACTTTATGCAGAACGGTAAATCTTTATACTAACATCATTTGTATCACTCTCAGTAATGATGATGCTAATAACAATAATAATAATAATAATAATAATAATAATAATAATATTAATAATAATAATAGTAGTAGTAGTAGTAGTAGTAGTAGTAGTAGTAGTAGCAGTAATGATATCAATAATGATAATAATAATGATAATGATAATAATGATAATAATTTCCTGCTGGAAGTTCTTGGTCAGAGAAAGCACAGTGCTTGCCTCGTCGTCAGAACCAGCCAAAGCAAACGCCAGGTCTTCACCGAGGCAGGACTACAACCACAAAATAACCCGCAGTGAAATATGATCGAATAATTGAGCAAATAACGACATACATATCTACCATGACCAGTGGGTAATAAAACAAAGCATGCATACGTAACGCGACAAGGCTATAGATCATGACGTGTATGTACACGTCACACTACCAGAAGGCTATGTATCATGACGTGTATGTACACATCACACTACCAGAAGGCTATATATCATGACGTGTATGTACACGTCACACTACCAGAAGGCTATATATCATGACGTGTATGTACACGTCACACTACCAGAAGGCTATGTATCATGACGTGTATGTACACGTCACACTACCAGAAGGCTATGTATCATGACGTGTATGTACACGTCACACTACCAGAAGGCTATATATCATGACGTGTATGTACACGTCACACTACCAGAAGGCTATAGATCATGACGTGTATGTACACGTCACACTACCAGAAAGCTATAGATCATGACGTGTATGTACACGTCACGCTATCAGAAGGCTATAGATCATGACGTGTATGTACACGTCACGCTACCAGAAGGCTATAGATCATGACGTGTATGTACACGTCACGCTACCAGAAGGCTATATATCATGACGTGTATGCACACGTCACACCACCAGAAAGCTATAGATCATGAAGTGTATGTGCACGTCACGCTACCAGAAAGCTATAGATCATGACGTGTATGTACACGTCATGCGACCAGAAGGCTACAGATCAAGAAGTGTATCAGTAGAAACGTCTGTGGCGTTAGGCACACCATCACGTACATGCAAATATGGTACAAACGCATTCGCACCTGAAAGCGACTCATAAATTGACCAGGAATCCCAAGTGCCATGCTCGGCCGACTGTTATATATTTGGTACTGCAGGAGTCTTCATACCTCTTCCCACCTGTGAACACTCGCACTTGCCTTGGTCGACGCTCCGCCACTGGGTTAGGACAACGAGGACATGTTACATATGAAAATCTCAACAATAATAAGAACTTTATAGTCCTTGGTATCGAGTGCACATAAGATGCAGGTAGCACACCACATGGACACGGATGATACAAAATGTCAAGCGCTTTCGCATAATTACATAATCAGGACTGATTACAGAGAGACAGAACCAGAATACAACATACCAGCTGCCACTGGGCGGGGGCGGAAAATGAATTAAGAAACAAGTGAAGGGATTAGGGTACAGGTCACCCTTGACGACCTCACTTCTATCAAGTTACAAACTCAGGTTAACCTTCGTTCTGGGAAACATAATTACAGATCTTTTACAGTTATCTAATGCATATAAACCAACATTTTGATTCATGATGATATCGCTACTATGTTTGATAAGACACGATTCAACAATAATTCAATAATCCCTTACTGATATGTGATAGCTTTAACACTGGTCCAGTCAATTTGATTACCAAAATTTTTAAGGTGGACAAAAATTGCATTAGATTCTTGACGATACATGACACTATTTTTCTGTTGTTTAAACCCAGCATTAAGAACCTTACCAGTTTGACCAATGTAAAACTAATCACATTCTTTACAAGGGATATTGTACACACATCCTTCTGAGAAGTTACAGAATTTCTGACAAGACTTTCCCTGATGGTGTTATTATTACTGAAGACTACATTATTTTTTCTAAAGGAACATTAAGCAATAGGGTAACACCAGCAAAATTTTCTTCACAAATGTTTCTTCAGGACGAACACTGCAGAAAGACTTTCTAAACACTACAAGCTGAATCAAGGAGATGTTTGGGGTACTGTAATTCGTGGCGAATGTCACAGATATTGCAAAGTTCATCACCAATGATTTCTGGACTCCATATGCGAAATGCTCAGTGTAATCTGGTTTATAATGGTCAAACTAGTAAGGCTCTTAAGAATAAGGTTAAACAACATAGGTATCGTTAAGTATCTAATGCAATATTTGTCCACCTTAAAGATGTTGGTCATCAAATTGACTGACACGGTCATGAGGTTATCACATAAAGTGACTCAGTAATGGATAGAAATGATGTTGATTTGTCCCTAATCAAACATAGTGGAGATATAAACATGAATAAAAATGCTCGTTAGTGTGAATTAGATAACTTTATAAGTGAAAATATTGTGAACATGTTTCCCAGAACATAGGATAATTGTTTGTAACTTGAGGGCGCCGGGATGACCTGTACCCTAATCCCTTCACCTGTTTCTTAATTCTTTTGCTGGCCTCGCCCAGTGGCGGCTGGTAAACATATGATACTTTGGTTTTCTTTATCTGTACTCAGTCCTGACGATGTAATTATACGAAACCGCTTGACACTTCGTACTATCCGTGTCCGTGTGGTTTTACCTGCATCTCATGTACGTATCTGCATCTTCTTTATTTGTTTCCTAATTTTCTCAACATTATTCCACCATTGGGTAGGTTCTCAAACACCAGTTGTCCAAAATTATCCATTTTATTTCAATCAAGTTTTCACCTTCAAAGAGGCATTATCAGTAATCTACAAAAAAGGGAAAAAACTGCGTCACAAAACTTGGATATGAAATGTAAAACGCAAACATGTATATGAGAAATAAATTCGGAAAAAGTTACAGTACATAGCACATAAAAGTAAGTAGAAACAATATAAGCAAACAAATTAACAGTCATGACGGACAGTATGAACTACAACCTAAATATAAAATATGGATACAGAAATATAAAAATATTTACAGTAAAGGACCCTCACCCTGCACAGGTATTTATGTCCTACGTCGAAACAACAGTACAACAACCTGAGAACATGACACCCCAGATTACTGCAGATATATAGACGAAATTTTCATCTGCGTCGACAACTTAAACTCACTGGAAAACCTCCGTAGCCGACTCCAAGGAACTTCAGGCTTAAGATTTACAGTAGAGTTGAATAATAATTTGTAAGATTCCTGTCTTAGACGTAATGGTTAGTGCCACAACAGGATCTTTCGTCAGCGACGTTTACAGAAATCCCACCAACTAAGGTAAATGTATGAATGGAATAAGTGAATGCACTCAAAAGCACAAGAGGAGTGTCATTCGTGCATATGCCGGGAAAGCGATCAAGGAGTGCTCAACCTGGCAACTTCTCGCCAAGAACTTCGACGTGTCCGGCATTTGTTGCCAATGGATATTCCTATACTGAATTTGATACCATTGCGAACACTATCCAACACCTCGTGGCAAACAGACAACTTCAACGTGACAACATATGGGAAGGACGAGAAGGTCGTGCGAGATATTGTGGTCAGAAACAGCAAGGCGATGGATGAAGACAAGGATATCAGGCTGATGATAAACTACAACAATCCGAAAACATGTTGGCTCGTTATGAAGAACAATATGGTGGGTCGCTCTGGGAGGTTGAATGGTACCGGTGTGGTTATGAATATCGAGGCACTATTGAGGGGACTGTCAACCTCACCACATAAACTACATCGGACATACGACCTACACCATGAACCGCCACTTCTCGCTCCACCTACAAGATGGTGGAATCGAACATCATTAACGAAAAAAAACATGGAACGAGACGAACGAGGGAGATTATAGTGAATAACACCAAAATTATTATTAGTTGCGGTCATCGGAGGAGACTGCAGATATTAGAAGCCATTCACATTAGAGAGAAAGCACCTGTCATCAACATCCAGACAAACATGACCATCGCCATACAGCTCTTTGATCGCCCGCCAATATGACGTACACATAACGCCTTTTTAGAACAGTGGGAACACGTCACTGACACGCCACAAGCAACCGAGTCCGCCATTTCAGGATAAGGGGAACGTGTCACTGACCCACCTGATCCTGGGTTACGAAGGTCAGAGAGAATTAGACAGGTCCAACCTGACCTCCACGGACAATAACGCTCTCGCTTGACCTAACTTAGTGTATCTAACGATAGACTGTCTATATTGCTATCTCGTTCAAACTGTTTTGTTTACTATTCTGTAAGTTTTTCTATAATCCTGTACCCATATTTCATGTCCAAGTTGTGGTTAATACTATACGTTATCACAGTATCAATTTGTATCTCTTAAGAGTATTTTCCTTTACTTTTCGTGTTCTATGTACTGCGAGTTTTTCCGAATTTGTTCTTCTATATATGTGTTGTCAGCGTTTTACATTTCACATCCAATTCTTGTGTTGCAGTTTTATGTCTTTTTTGGAGATTCCTGATAATGCCTTTGTGAATGCGAATGCTTGATTGAAATAAATTGATTAATTCTGGAAAGCTCGTGCTGAGAACGCACGTAGTGGTAAAATATCATCAAGAAAATTAGAGAACATAAAAAAAAAATTGATAACTCTAAATATCTTGTCGTATTCAATTCCATGTGCATTAAAGTAAACCTGCTCGCAGCTTACAATATATATATATATATATATATATATATATATATATATATATATATATATATATATATATATATATATATATATATATATAAGATAATAATAATAACAATGGGAGGGGTATTGATTGAGAGTGTGAAGGCATGTACAGAACATCAGATTGGGGAAGAGCAGTGTGGTTTCAGAGGTGGTAGAGGATGTGTGGATCAGGTGTTTGCTTTGAAAAATGTATATGAGAAATATTTAGGAAAGCAAATGGATTTGTAGGCAGCATTTATGGGTCTGGAGAAGGCATATGACAGAGTTGATAGAAATGCTCTGTGGAAGGTATTAAGAATATATGGTATGGGAGGTAAGTTGTTAGAAGCAGTGAAAAGTTTTTATCTAGGATGTAAAGCATGTGTGCGTGTAGGAAGAGAGGAAAGTGATTGGTTCTCAGTGAATGCTGGTTTGCGGCAGGGGTGCTTGATATCTCCGTGGTTGTTTAATTTGTTTAGGGATGGGGTTGTTAGAGAGGTGAATGCAAGAGTTTTGGAAAGAGGGCCAGTGTGCAGTCTGTTGTGGATGAGAGAGCTTGGGAAGTGAGTCAGTTGTTGTTCGCTTATGATACAGCGCTGGTGGCTGATTCGGGTGAGAAACTGCAGAAGCTGGTGACTGAGTTCGGTAAAGTGTGTGAAAGAAGGAAGCTGAGAGTAAATGTGAATAAGAGTAAGGTTATTAGGCACAGTAGGGTTGAGGGACAAGTCAATTGGGAGGTAAGTTTTAATGGAGAAAAACTGGAGGAAGTGAAGTGTTTTTGATATCTGGGAGTGAATTTGGCAGCGGATGGAACCATGGAAGCGGAAGTGAATCATAGGGTGGGGGAGGGGGCGAAAGTTCTGGGAGCGTTGAAAAATGTGTGGAAGTCGAAAACGTTATCTTGGAAAGCAGAAATGGATATGTTTGAAGAAATAGTGGTTCCAACAATGTTATATGGTTGCGAGGCGTGGGCTATAGATAGAGTTGTGCGGAGGAGGGTGGATGTGCTGGAAATTAGATGTCTGAGGACAATATGTGGTGTGAGGTGGTTTGATCGAGTAAGTAATGAAAAGGTAAGAGAGATGTGTGGTAATAAAAAGAGCGTGGTTGAGAGAGCAGAAGAGGGTGTTTTGAAATGGTTTGGTCACATGGAGAGAATGAGTAAGGAAAGATTGACAAAGAGGATATATGTGTCAGAGGTGGAGGGAACGAGGAGAAGTGGGAAACCAAACTGGAGGTGGAAAGATGGAGTGAGAAAGATTTTGAGTGACTGGGGCCTGAACATCCAGGAGGGTAAAAGGCGTGCAAGGAATAGAGTGAATTGGAGCGATGTGGTATACCGGGGTCGACGTGCTGTCATTGGATTGAGCCATGGCATGTGAAGCGTCTGGGGTAAACCATGGAAAGTTTTGTGGGGCCCTGGATGTGGAAAGGGAGTTGTGGTTTCGGTGCATTATACATGACAGCTAGAGACCGAGTGTGAACGAATGTGGCCTTTGTTGTCTTTTCCCAGCGCTACCTCGCGCACATGCGGGGGAAGGGGATTTTCACTTCATGTGTGGCGGGGTAGCGACGGGAATGAATAAGGGCAGACAGTATGAATTATGTACATGTGTGTGTGTGTGTATATATATATATATATATATATATATATATATATATATATATATATATATATATATATATATATATATATATATTATTATTAGGTACAGTAGGGTTGAGGGTCAAGTCAATTGGGAGGTGAGTTTGAATGGAGAAAAACTGGAGGAAGTGAAGTGTTTTAGATATCTGGGAGTGGATCTGTCAGCGGATGGATCCATGGAAGCGGAAGTGGATCATAGGGTGGGGGAGGGGGCAAAAATTTTGGGAGCCTTGAAAAATGTGTGGAAGTCGAGAACATTATCCCGGAAAGCAAAAATGGGTATGTTTGAAGGAATAGTAGTTCCAACAATGTTGTATGGTTGCGAGGCGTGGGCTATGGATAGAGTTGTGCGCAGGAGGATGGATGTGCTGGAAATGAGATGTTTGAGGACAATGTGTGGTGTGAGGTGGTTTGATCGAGTAAGTAACGTAAGGGTAAGAGAGATGTGTGGAAATAAAAAGAGCGTGGTTGAGAGAGCAGAAGAGGGTGTTTTGAAATGGTTTGGGCACATGGAGAGAATGAGTGAGGAAAGATTGACCAAGAGGATATATGTGTCGGAGGTGGAGGGAACGAGGAGAAGAGGGAGACCAAATTGGAGGTGGAAAGATGGAGTGAAAAGGATTTTGTGTGATCGGGGCCTGAACATGCAGGAGGGTGAAAGGAGGGCAAGGAATAGAGTGAATTGGAGCGATGTGGTATACAGGGGTTGACGTGCTGTCAGTGGATTGAATCAAGGCATGTGAAGCGTCCGGGGTAAACCATGGAAAGTTGTGTAGGTATGTATATTTGCGTGTGTGGACGTGTGTATGTACATGTGTATGGGGGGGGTTGGGCCATTTCTTTCGTCTGTTTCCTTGCGCTACCTCGCAAACGCGAGAGACAGCGACAAAGTATAAAAAAAAAAAAAAAAAAAAAAAAAAAAAAAATATATATATGTATACGTTGAGATGTATAGGCATGTATATGTGCGCATGTGGACGTGCATGTATATATATGTGTATGTTGGTGGGTTGGGCCATTCTTTCGTCTGTTTCCTTGCGCTATCTCGCTAACGCGAGAGGCAGCGACAAAGTATAATAAATATAAATATAAATAATAGTAATGATAATAATAATAATAATAATAATAATAATAATAATAATGATAATAATGTTAATAATAACTCGTAAAACGGAGCAAGATAATCTTGCCTACATACCAATAACCGTGGTATAATGCAGGTGCGCCTGGGGACCTGCCTGGCTGATGTAATGAATGGCTTAGAATACTCGAAGGTTTGAAGACTCATTAACCTCAGTTGATATGAGAGTCGACGCGAGTATTTGGCTTCATTGATATACCATACCGGCTTCGCGACACACACACACACACACACACACACACACACACACATACACACACACACACACACACACATTTACACACACACACACACACATACACATGGAACAACCACACATCTCTGCACATCTCAAAACTGGTGTAGTTGCAAGAAGGAAGTCCTCACATGTTCACCAAATGGAGGGAAAGGTTTAGGAAAACAACCCTATTTCCTCTTTTATCCCACTGTGGTGCGCCAGCTGTGGGATGGGATGGAATGGAATGGGGAAGACACTGCTACACTCCTCATAAAGGTTCAGTGATGTCATATCATATACATATACCATTCCCGTCGCACTCTACAGGACTACTACATACACGAAGACACTAGAGCATCCCAATCGATTCCGGACCCGAGAGGTCGGCCCTGGTGCCGACACTCCCAGCTAAGGGCTGTAAATAACTAACTTATTTATCACTGGGAGAAGACCGGTAAGTAAGACGCCGATATCCATGTGGGTCCTGCTGGGTGGCTGGCCAGGCAGCATCGCCCCGTGAGCCACCTGGTGGTCCTGACGACGAGGAATATCTAATTGTGTCTTTCGAGGACGACCGCAAGCAAGCAAAGCAGTTGAGAGAGAGAGAGAGAGAGAGAGAGAGAGAGAGAGAGAGAGAGAGAGAGAGAGAGAGAGAGAGAGAGAGAGAGAGAGAGAGAGAGAGAGAGAGAGAGAGAGAGGAAAAACTGACGACGAAGAACACACGGACGTGTGGGACGGTAATGTGAATGGATAATGATATGGCTGTGAACCTCAATAAGCAAAGGCTAATGCAGTGAGGGGAAATAACAGAAGAACAGTATCCTCCAAATGAAGGCGAATAGAAAATGGTTTAGGTCAGCTAATCATCACAGCTGGAGGTGGTGCTGGAGGGACTGAGGGTACATTTTTGGCGAAAACTTTCTGGCGACTCCCGTGTCAGCAACACCCGATATTTATAGGTTGCTGACCTCACTTGATCTTGCCTAAGTGAGCCTAACTTACCCTCCTCAACATAACTTATCCCAACCCAACGCTGAACTCGCCTTAACTTGACTATGTGAACCTTACAACCTCACTGAACATAACCTCCTGAAGGTAGTAGAATGCAGACGGCAGTCACCCCCTCTGAAGTACCACTGTGTGCGACGCAGCGCCCGGAGCCATCACACACCCTCCGTGTCAGTTGGACGAAGACAGTAGCCGCCGGGGTAGTACTACCCTTCTGACCTAAGAGTACTGAATTGATGCCCGAAACCATCTAACATCCTCCGCGTTAGTAAGACGTTGACAGCAGCCGCCCAGGTAAGTACTACCCTCCTGACTTGAGAGTGTTGAAGTAATGCATGGAACCATGTAACACCCTCCATGTCATCAGGATGTAGACAGCAGCCGCCCAGGGAGGTACTACTTCCTTGGCGTAAGAGAGTTAAAGTAGTGACTGGAAACTCCTAACATCTTACTTTTCAGCAATGATGTTCTTATTTCGCTTCGTTAAAATTTATCTTCTGGGTTGGACTAAATATATTACCTTTCATACAACATCTTGTTTTCACAGTTTCTGCCCCTATCTCTCATATTTCTTTGCTAGAATATTTCCTTCTTTCCCTCTTTTGTCCTACCGTCATCACTATCCTTCTAGGTCTGTCTTCGGTGACAATTTCTTTCCATGATATCAGACTTTGTCATAGAAAAATGAACGAATACATGCACAAAAATGCCTGATCCATCCGCAGCCTACTCTCACCTTACTTTAATTTGCCAAAGAGAAACCAGACTTACCGCAACAATCCAGCTTAAACTAACTGGTCAAAACTGAACCTATCCCAGCCGATCCCTCCGAGAATTCTATCCTGACTTCTGGGTTCTCACCACTGAGATCCTATCCTCCATTCGTCCCCCGAAATCGATGTCCCTTAAACGGAGCAACATGAGGCGAGGGAGTACGAGACAGTAAATGTCTTAGGGTAAGGACACAAAGAAAGCAGGTTACCCGGTTGGGGGTTATCAATGCCCATCGGCGCTCACAAACGTCGTGAATGTGGCCATGCCATCAAGCATGGACCTCCGTGGTGCAGTGCTTAGCGTTCCTGCCCGTCACACATTCATGGGCCTCCCAGGGCCAGGCGCTTTGTGTCGAATCCTGGTTGCGTCAGTCAGTCCACATCAACCCAACTGTTCGTACGCCCCTGAAGATTGGTCGATAAAATGATTACTTGGCTCAGGCTACCTCGCTAACGCGGGAGACAGCGACAAAGTATGATATAATAATATAATATATTCATATTCATTCTATATATTACGCTTAACCGCCGTCTCCTGCGTTAGCGAGGCAGAGCAAGGAAACAAACGAGGAATGGCCCAACCCAACCACATACACATATATATACATAAACCCCCACACACCCACATATACATACATATACATTTCAACGTATACATACATATATATACACAGACATATATATATATATATATATATATATATATATATATATATATATATATATATATATATATATATATATATATATCCATACTTGCTGCCTTCATCCATTCCTGTCGCCACCCCGCCACACACAAAATAACATCCCCCCTTCCCCTCCAGTAAGGCAGCGCCAGGAACAGGCAAAAAAGGCCACATTCATTCACACTCAGTTTCTAGCTGTCATGTGGAATGCACCGAAACCACAGCTCCCTTTCCACATCCAGGCCCCACACTCCTTTCCATGGTTTACCCCAGACGCTTCATATGCCCTGGTTCAATCCATTGAAAGCACGTCGACCCCGGTATACCACATCGCTCCAATTTACTCTATTCCTTGCACGCCTCTCATCCTCTTGTATGTTCAGGCCACGATCGCTCAAAATCTTTTTCACTCCATCCTTCCACCTCCAATTTGGTCTCCCGCTGGTCTTCCCTTCATCTCTGACACATATATCCTCTTTGTCAATCTTTCCTCACTCATTCTCTCCATGTGTCCAAACCATTTCAACACACCCTCTTCTGCTCTCAACCACACACATGATAATTACCACGCATCTCTCTTACCCTTTCATAACTTACTCGATCAAATCATCTCACACCACATACTGTCCTCAAACATTTAATTTCCAGCACATCCACCCTCCTCCGCCAAATCTATCCATAGCCCATGCCTCACAACCGTATAACATTGTTGGAACCACTATTCCTTCAAACATACCCATTTTTGCTCTCCAAGATAACGTTCTCGCCTTCTTCACATTCTTCAACGCTCCCAGAACCTTCGTCCCTTCCCCCATCCTGTGACTCACTTCCGCTTCCAGGGTTCCATCCGCTACTAAAACCACTCCCAGATATCTAAAACACTTCACTTCCTCTAGTTTTTCTCCATTCAAGCTTACCTACCGAACCAAATAACCTTTACTCTCAGCTTTCTTCTTTCACACACTTTACCAAACTCAGTCACCAGCTTCAGCAGTTTCTCACCCGAATCAGCCACCAGCGCTGTATCATCAGCGAAGAACAACTGATTCACTTCCCAAGCCCTCTCATCCACAACAGATTGCATACTTGCCCCTCTCTCCAAAACTCTTACATTCACCTCCCTAATCACCCCATCCATAAACAAATTAAACAACCATGGAGACTTTACGCACCCTAGCCGCAAACCGATATTCACTAAAAACCAATCACTTTCCTCACTTCCTACTCGTACACATGCCTTACATCCTTGGTAAAAACTTTTCACTGTTTCTAGCAACTTACCTCCCCCACCACATACTCTTAATACCTTCCACAAAGCATCTCTATCACCCCTATCATATGCCTTCTCCAGATCCATAAATGCAACATACAAATCCACTCGTTTTTCGAAGCATTTCTCACATACGTTCTTCAAAGCAAACACCTGATCCACACATCCTCTATCACTTCTGAAACCACATTCCTCTTCCCAATTCTGATGCTCTGTACATGCCTTTACCCTCTCAATCAATACCCTCCCATATAATTTCCCATATATATATATATATATATATATATATATATATATATATATATATATATATATATATATATATATAAATATATATATATATATATATATATATATATATATATATTTTTTTTTTATTATACTTTGTCGCTGTCTCCCGCGTTTGCGAGGTAGCGCAAGGAAACAGACGAAAGAAATGGCCCACCCCCCCCCATACACATCTATATACATACGTCCACACACGCAAATATACATACCTACACAGCTTTCCATGGTTTACCCCAGACGCTTCACATGCCTGCTTCAATCCACTGACAGCACGTCAACCCCGGTATACCACATCGCTCCAATTCACTCTATTCCTTGCCCTCCTTTCACCCTCCTGCATGTTCAGGCCCCGATCACACAAAATCTTTTTCACTCCATCTTTCCACCTCCAACTTGGTCTCCCTCTTCTCCTTGTTCCCTCCACCTCCGACACATATATCCTCTTGGTCAATCTTTCCTCACTCATCTCTCCATGTGACCAAACCACTTCAAAACACCCTCTTCTGCTCTCTCAACCACGCTCTTTTTATTTCCACACATCTCTCTTACCGTTACGTTACTCACTCGATCAAACCACCTCACACCACACATTGTCCTCAAACATCTCATTTCCAGCACATCCATCCTCCTGCGCACAACTCTATCCATAGTCCACGCCTCGCAACCATACAACATTGTTGGAACCACTATTCCTTCAAACATACCCATTTTTGCTTTCCGAGATAATGTTCTCGACTTCCACACATTCTTCAAGGCTCCCAGAATTTTCGCCCCCTCCCCCACCCTATGATCCACTTCCGCTTCCATGTTTCCATCCGCTGCCAGATCCACTCCCAGATATCTAAAACACTTCACTTCCTCCAGTTTTTCTCCATTCAAACTCACCTCCCAATTGACTTGACCCTCAACCCTACTGTACCTAATAACCTTGCTCTTATTCACATTTACTCTTAACTTTCTTCTTTCACACACTTTACCAAACTCAGTCACCAGCTTCTGCAGTTTCTCACATGAATCACCCACCAGCGCTGTATCATCAGCGAACAACAACTGACTCACTTCCCAAGCTCTCTCATCCCCAACAGACTTCATATATATATATATATATATATATATATATATATATATATATATATATATATATATATATATATATATATATATATATATATATTGTTACGAACTCAATACTTATTCGAGCAAGGTCGCCAGTAACATATATACATATGTATATATGTTACAAATATTATACTGATCCTTGCCTTTGCAAGGACGTTAGATTTGTTATGTTGCACAACTCAGGATAACGCTATCTTAACGTTATGGGAGTAAAACAAACACCAGGGTTAGAATTACTTACAATGAAAGAATTCAAATGTACAAGGTGAACACATAAATCAGGCATGAATCATTTACGTTAACACTGAACATGAGTTTAACATTGAACATGAGTTAACATTCCAGATAAGATTTCAAACCAGGAGGTCTCTTTCCTTTATGACACTTTGTTCGCTAACATTACACTTAGACCTGACGTGACACAGTAAACATTATCGTTACACTTAGCTAAACCTGACATAACACAGCAAACATTATCGTTACACTTAGCTAAACTTGACGTGACACAGTAAACATCTTACAAACTAGGGCAGCGGTGGCTACGGGGTTCGAGACAGGGAAAGCCTACATTACCTTGCTGGGCTCGGGACTGCTGATGGAATCGACTCCCAGACGATCGTCTGAGCCTTTTATCTGAAGGACCAGCAAGGCAGGAACAGCTAGCCAAGCCTTGACCCGCCACATATGGTTACGATAGGTCAGAATGACACAATTGCCCTTGATAGGTCAAAAGACTGATTGTCAGGACCTCATCTTGACGTGATTGGCTGAAGGAGGCCTAAGGTCCGGCCCACATATGGCATGAATTCAAATTCCTTTGTTCCTTTGTCCACGACAGCAGCGATCGTACGGGATGACATACCCAGCAGATGGCCCCACGCCTTAACCTGACGCCGTTGACAAGGGTTTGGGTGCTAGAGGACTGGTCAACATCTGCTTCAAAACCTAATTACTAAGACAATTAATACCGTCAGGGAAGTGAGATCCGAGCTCATAGCAACAACACCCTATACCAAGGCACACCATACACAGAGACACACCGTACACATACATACGAACATGTGGGCACACACCATGTTCGTAACATATATATATATATATATATATATATATATATATATATATATATATATATATATATATATATATATATATATATACGTTGAGATGTATAGGTATGTATATTTGCGTGTGTGGACGTGTATGTACATACATGTGTATGTGGGTGGGTTGGGCCATTCTTTCGTCTGTTTCCTTGCGCTACCTCGCCAACGCGGGAGACAGCGACAAAGCAAAATAAATAAATAAATAGATAAATATATCGAAAGAGATAGAGATAGAGATAGAGAGAGAGAGAGAGAGAGAGAGAGAGAGAGAGAGAGAGACTGATTTAATAGGATGGCCTTGATTAGGGCCTAGTTGCCCGTGCCATCTGAGCTAACATGACAGATAAAAAGCTCGGCCACACACAGTAAATACGTGTTGAGGCTTGCCGGCGCTGGTCGGCCGTGCTGACAAGTTTACCGGAATAAGCATACCATTCTTTTCTCGCGGGTGGACGTGCTGTTGAGGCGGAGCTGGTTGTGCTAAGTGTTTTTATTTTGTCATAGTGGAAGTAGAGGTTCTGATCATGTGTGTTTGAGAGACCTGCAGTGTGCGACGAGGGAGAGAGAAAATGCACGCGAACGGGAATGTGTAGGTAGATGATGGGACTGAAATCAGCCAAAAAATGGAAGGTGATGGTAAGTAAACAGCATTTTGGTGGAGCAAGTGAAGGTATGCATTTCAACACATACTTGGTCGACAATAATAGAATAAAGTTTTTGAAAAATCAGCTGCAGTTAAAAAGAAAAATTCTTAAGATATGAATATTAGTAGGATAGGCTGTCTGTGCCAGTTACACTACGCTTTCACCCAACGATCTTCAACCGTCTTCAAATTACAGTCGAAAGTTTCCCCAAGTCATTCTCACGCGCTGGAAAAAAAAAAACCTCCTTGGGTCTCCGTCTAGCTTACTTATAAGATGGTGATATCCACCACAATTTTCTCTTCTGCCATTGATTTCATGTATTCCAGTTCTTTTCCACTTGAGTTTTGCATAAGCACTGTCGAGCAAAAGAAAATCTTCGTCAGACAACGAGCCAGACTTCTTTACGATACGAAAGCCAGACCACAACTCGTAGATAAACCTACTCTTCAGTGTCCACCTACCAGCGATGAATGCCGGTGCTGGTCGGTGCTCGAAACCGGCAAGTGGATAACCTGCTGTCTTTGTGTACAGAACAATGAAATACACGTGGATGATGATTCACACATCTTGTGCTGTGCTGTAAATGACGATGCCTTTTAGCTTCGAAATCCAAACTTTTGATATTGACTGTAGCGTCACTGCCTGGTTACTCATCTCACGATCGGTAAACACTTCTCGCTGTTGACGATGTAAACTGATGTGGAAGTTCACACAACCGTGACAGAAAGAAATGTAAACAGTTTACCTCTAGGTGATAGTATTTGTAAGTGCGATATCGACAAAAGCACGATAATAAAAATCATGACCACTCAGAATACTAAATGATCATCTCAGGGAACGTGTAATACTGAGTCCCTACCTACGTGTTTGCAGCGAGGATTAGCCACATTGGAAGAAAGGCTAGCATGAAGCGCTCACCTCAGAGAGAGAGAGAGAGAGGAGAGAGAGAGAGAGAGAGAGAGAGAGAGAGAGAGAGAGAGAGAGAGAGAGAGAGAGAGAGAGAGAGAGTTGTCTTCATCTGATCTTTCCTGCATGTATTAGAATATAAACAATCTAATTTAAAACTTGAGAGGAAAATTGTCACTGAAGGAGGAAAACTGTAGTTCGTGTGACCAAAGACATTGTGCGTTTCTTGCTTTCCGCGTCGAACGCCTCTTTCCTCACCAGCACTCTGTCCCTTATCCTTTTTACCTCTCGCTCCTCCACAGGCGCCAGAAGCCAACATCGCACACACTAATACGCTCAGAGGACGACGACTATCATCCTTCCGTGTGGCTTCCTTAAGACCTCGTGTAACACTTCCCGTATCGTCACGTTTCTCACTGCATGTCCAGTTGCGGGAATTACATGGAATCTCACTTACGGATTTTCTCAGAAAAAGATGTAACTCCACAATATAGGTTGAAGCTCTGAGAGCACAACACTATAATCCTCAAGCAGCGTGATGGCACTACCCTTGAGCACGACGGTACGACCCTTGAGTATGATGATATGTCCGTTAACCTGACCCTTAAGGTTAATATCAAAGGCCAAGCCATCGAACACAAGGGCCGTGCCATCTGGTTTAGTTGAGGAGGGAGAAGTACTACAAGTTTGTCGACTTTTAAAAACAAAGAAGCGTGGACTTATGTACTTAAGAAAATACACACTATTACTAATTACTCAACATGTCACCATATGCAGAGGACCGGAGTGGTCGGAGAATGCCATTTAATGGCCAGAAATCTAAGGATTTCAAAAGCAAGTTTCGAGAAAACGCATTAGTTAACTTGGTTACTTGTGCCACTCCTCTGTGTGTTTGTCGACATTTATTCCCAGCTGGGCTTTCAGTTCGCTCTGATTATCATACTTTTCCTGATTAACAATCATTCTGTTTTCACCGTTTTTTCACAATTTTTTTTTTGTTCTCTATGTGAAGGAAGCTACCAATGAACTGACAATGAGGTAGATGGGGGATTTGTCCGCATGACTGCTTCTCTAGCTACACTTTCATTCTCAATTTCTTTTTAAGGATATTCGTACGGTAGATACATGTTAGAATAATATTCCCTATGTGAGCATCTCTCAAAACCTGATAACTACTTTTATTCATGTTGGTGGTAACGATAATGATTAGTGACTGTAGTAGAGTGAATGAAGTAGTTTTTTCTTTTCTTCTACATTTTCTAAAATCTTTATCGCCCTGGTTGAAGTGGTTGGTGCTTGTTTCAACAACTTTGCCGCGTCATGATCTTTCTTTTCTGTTTCACGCAACTTCATCTTGTAACGACCTGTAGTTTCCCTCCCTCACGTGTTCTGTCCTCCTTCTCTTCGTCCCGTCACTTGCACCAGGAGACTCTGATGGAGGCCGTCCTACACGTGATGGCAACTGGGCAAGTTGACGACTGCAGTTGGAACTGGAATCACTTTCATCACCTTTATCACTCTCACCTTCAGTACTGGCTCGACGTGAATGTGTTCACATCTTCCTCCAGTACGACATTACTCTTCATCTGGTTCCTATTATCACTGAGAAAACTAAGCTTTGTGAGGCGACTGTTTCCCCATTTGTCGTAGAATTTTCCGCTTGAAATATTTTCTCTTATTTTGAGCCGTAGATCGGTTGTGTAAGGCCAGATGCTTTTATCATAATGATGACAACAACAACTTCAAAGCTCCAGGTATTTTTACTGCCTAACTACGACTTGATACAATCTTCTCGTCAGTAGTGATGACACGGTGCTAGAATAAACAAACAATATTTTCAGTTCACGTTATCATACAATATCAATAAAGATCTGCTATAGACTTATGGATCAATCCACGCTCTTCAAGGCCAGCGAATATTTAGCATGTATGCTATTTAAAAATGTTGGTAAAATTCAGACGGACATCATATAAAGTTTAACCTTTCCATCAATCCTGAGCCACAGATTAGAGCACCCAAGAATACACTGTACACTGACACATCATGATTATGAAAAAGATCTAACGTGAGCTGTATATTGTGTGTAAACTTATTACCTATGATGACGCTTGAAGGTTATCACCACAGACGACGGTTGCTTACTCCCGAAGAAAATGGGAACCTCATGGCTCGCGGGTTACCCTTGGAGCCAGCAGACACTATCAGTAACTCAGTTTCTCGTTAATGTGCTCATTATTCGAAATAAAGCAGACAAGAGCAGCTAATTCTTAAGCTATAATGATCAATTATTGTAATTAAAACATACTAAGACTCCTCTCGACGTAGTTCTACATACGTAGAGGAAAAATCCTCACTTGGCCCCTTCTCCATTCCTTCTTTTGGAAAAGTAAAAACGGGAGGGGAGGATTTCCAGCCCCCCTCCCCCCCAAGCCTCCCATTCTAGTCGTTTTCTACGACACACAGGGAATACATGGGAAGTATTCTTTCTGCCCTATCCCCAGGGATAGGGGAGCGTTGAAGAATGTGTGGAAGTCAAGAAAATTATCTCGGAAAGCAAAAATGGCTATGTTTGAAGAAATAGTGGTTCCAACAATGTTATATGGATGCGAGGCGTGGACTATAAATAGAGTTGTGCGGAGGAGGGTGGATGTGCTGGAAATGAGATGTCTGAGGACAATATGTCGTGTGAGGTGGTTTGATCGAGAAAGCAATAATAGGGTAAGAGAGATGTGTGGTAATAAAAAGAGTGTGGTTGAGAGAGCAGAAGAGGGTGTTTTGAAATGGTTTGGGCACATGGAGAGAATGAGTGAGGAAAGATTGACCAAGAGGATATATGTGTCGGAGGTGGAGGGAACGAGGAGAAGTGGGAGACCAAATTGGAGGTGGAAAGATGGAGTGAAAAAGATTTTGTGTGATCGGGGCCTGAACATGCAGGAGGGTGAAAGGAGGGCAAGGAATAGAGTAAATTGGATCGATGTGGTATACCGGGGTTGACGTGCTGTCAGTGGATTGAATCAGGGCATGTGAAGCGTCTCGGGTAAACCATGGAAAGTTGTGTGGGGCCTGGATGTGGAAAGGGAGCTGTGGTTTCGGGCATTATTGCATGACAGCTAGAGACTGAGTGTGAACGAATGGGGCCTTTGCTGTCTTTTTCCTAGTGCTACCCTCGCACACATGAGGGGAGGGGGATGGTATTCCATGTGTGGCGAGGTGGCGATGGGAATGGAAATAAAGGCAGACAGTGTGAATTGTGTGCATGGATATATATGTATGTGTCTGTGTGTGTATATATATGTGTACACTGAGATGTATAGGTATGTATATTTGCGTGTTGCGTGTGTGGACGTGTATGTATATACATTGTGTAGGGGGGTGGGTTGGGCCATTTCTTTCGTCTGTTTCCTTGCGCTACCTCGCAAACGCGGAGACAGCGACACAGCAAAAAAGAAAAAAAAAAAAAGATATATCATATAATATAGATATATACTATATAATATATATATATATATATATATATATATATGTGTGGTGTGTATCGTTGAGGCGTAAGGCATGTCTAATTTTGCGTGTGTGGACGTGTATTGTATATACATGTGTATGTGGGTGGGTTGGGCATATATTATATATATATATATATATATATATATATATATATATATATATATATATATATATATATATATATATATATATATATATATTGTGATCAACTGCAAGTAACAGAGACTGTCTAGCGCTGTCGGCAGCATGGAAACTACCTACAAATTTCATAGCGTATCAATGCACACTGAAGAAAAAAAAAAAAAAGAACAGAAAATGACTAATTAGATAGATGCCTTGATGTCTATATATAACTTCTCAAGAAAGCATCAGCCTTACTGTACACAGAGAGTAATGGTCAGCATCAATGACCATTACTCAGCACGAAGGGGTCGGGCCCTCACGGGTTCAAAGCCTGGGCGTGGCGGTCTTACCAAACTGAACCCAGGTGTTCATCCTACCCTTGAGGCTGATCGATAAATGGATACCTGGCTTCGAATGGTGTTTGTGTGGGTGTAATTATCTATTTCTACTGTGAGGGGAGGGAGTTTTACACTCGTGGGGGCCCCATCTCTTGAACATACTCTACTATGTACGTATATGTTTATGTGTGTGTGTGTGTGTGTGTGTGTGTGTATACATACAGCAGTAAAGACATGGTGTATATGGACAAGGTTATGACAATGTGCAACACGAGTGTAACACTCTCTTCCCTTAACACTAAGACAGTGATCACAAAGCAAATTTTAGTTCTACTAATTTCGAATCGTAATTCCGGGTAGCCTGAATATTTGAACGCAAATCCAAAATCCTAACAACGATCGGAAACATGGTGGATTTCACATGAGGTGTGGCAGGTGTCGATGTCTACACTAAGCTCGACCATCACCTCATGACAGAGGTGTGACTGGTGTCAATGTCCTCTGTAGTTCGACCTCGACCTAACAAATATGTATAGACTATTTGTATGAGGTGTGGCTGGTGTCGATGCCCTGTGCAGTTCGACCTCGACCTCGCACGATATGTATAGACTCGAAACATTAGGTGTGGCGAGTGTCGATGTCCGGTGAAGCTCAACCTCGACCTTCCTCTATGTTATAAGATACCCGCTACAGTGCTGGCAATTCCGCCTCATATATTCGGTATACTGAAAGCAACTACGATACTTTAAGACACAGCACAAGTAAGGCCGATACATTTCACTGGATTAAAAACATGCAAGTTATGATACTTTATCATACGAACAAAAGTCGATATATATTCACGCAATATGAGAGGTAAGAATAATATATCACAAAATGATAATAGAAAGTGAAGACAAACAGCGGTTCATTAAAAGACGCCCTGATATATTGCACTCTGTCTATAAGCACCTGTAATATATTATGGCAATACTAATGTGAACTGATATACATGACTTCTAACACAGTGTGCGGCCTTCGACAAGGTCATCTGACCCGCCAGTTTACAAGAAAAAAATGTCATAGAAAAACACACACACACACACACACACACACACACCTCTTGCTAGGTGTACGACGATGGCAAGACTTAACAATTGCTCCGTTGATAGAAGTGCTCCGCAGTCAACTCCGAAGATGAGCACTAGACTCTTCTTACCCAAACCATTCCATAACTAAAGACCAACCCCCAAGTTGAGATGGAAAGCTTTACCCCTCCCTCACACCTCAGTAACTTCTCCACAAACCCCAGCAAATATAACACAGACGAACACATACACGCTGAAATAACCCGAGAAACACTAAACAACCGATCTCCCACCTCACTCTCAAACTCAAGCCTACCAAACATACACCTCTCAGAAACCACACTCCCCAGATAAATAAGAATCACATCCGTTTACACACTGCACAGCATTACAACGCTACAGAACTGCAAACCTTGCTTCAGCATACAGCAAGATCCTTCATGCCCACGATGCAAATACTTATTTGCTCTACTATCTGCACACATATCACAACACTTTATGATCTATGTTCCCAATCGGTGGACGTGGCCAGCTTCCTGAGCGCTGCATCAGTCCCATACAGACAGGAGGGACTCGTGGATCAGACTTAAAGTGTGTGTGTGTGTGTGTGTGTGTGTGTGTGTGTGCTTATATACAGGAGACGCCGGACTGAGCCTGCCAGAGGTTACACCGAGAGTGTAGAGTCTCCTTTAGTGAGGCTGTACCATCGTCAGATCAGATGACGGGAGTACAGTCTCGTCAAAGAACTTTTCTCTTCAAAGGATTCCATCCTGATCCTGTTACTTAGTGCAAAGTCTTTGAGCGGCAGGAACCCTTAGATGGGGTTCCTGGGAACATATATATATATATATATATATATATATATATATATATATATATATATATATATATATATATATATATATATATATTTTCTTTTCTTTCATACTATTCGCCATTTCCCGCATTAGCGAGGTAGCGTTGAGAACAGAGGACTGGGCCCTTGAGGGAATATCCTCACCTGGGCCCCTTCTCTGTTCCCTCTTTTGGAAAATTAAAAAAAAAGTGAGAGGGGAGGATTTCCAGCCTCCCGCTCCCTCCCCTTTTAGTCGCCTTCTACGACACGCAGGGAATACGTGGGAAGTATTCTTTCTCCCCTATCCCCAGGGAAAAATATATATATATATATATATATATATATATATATATATATATATATATATATATATATATATATATATATATATTCTTTTTTTTTTTTTTTTTTTTTTTTTTTGCCGCTGTCTCCCGCGTTTGCAAGGTAGCGCAAGGAAACAGACGAAAGAAATGGCCCAACCCACCCCCATACACATGTATATACATACGTCCACACACGCAAATATACATACCTACACAGCTTTCCATGGTTTACCCCAGACGCTTCACATGCCCTGATTCAATCCACTGACAGCACGTCAACCCCGGTATAACACATCAATCCAATTCACTCTATTCCTTGCCCTCCTTTCACCCTCCTGCATGTTCAGGCCCCGATCACACAAAATCTTTTTCACTCCATCTTTCCACCTCCAATTTGGTCTCCCACTTCTCCTCGTTCCCTCCACCTCCGACACATATATCCTCTTGGTCAATCTTTCCTCACTCATTCTCTCCATGTGCCCAAACCATTTCAAAACACCCTCTTCTGCTCTCTCAACCACGCTCTTTTTATTTCCACACATCTCTCTTACCCTTACGTTACTTACTCGATCAAACCACCTTACACCACACATTGTCCTCAAACATCTCATTTCCAGCACATCCATCCTTCTGCGCACAACTCTATCCATAGCCCACGCCTCGCAACCATACAACATTGTTGGAACCACTATTCCTTCAAACATACCCATTTTTGCTTTCCGAGATAATGTTCTCGACTATATATATATATATATATATATATATATATATATATATATATATATATATATATATATATATATATATATATATATATAAACAATCACGACTGACGAATTAATTCTACAATACAGCATCAGGGTTACAAGGTGAATTCTGTTTAACAGTAAAAACAGCATGTCTGGTGGAAGACCCTACCATATGGGCATGGATGGTATACCACAATAAAGACGGCAAGCTCAATGTTTTGTCACAGTCACACCATCCTTAGCGCACAGGATGAGGCGTCGTGCCTACTCTACTACTGTCACCATCAGCGTTGATGTGAAGCGCTCGAGTGTGAGCGGGACGAGACGTGCGGTAAGTCCGGCAGGGAGGCTGTGAATCCTCCTCCTTCCCACTGTCTCAACTATGATAAAGTATTCACCGTACGACGGGGGTAATGACGGCGCACGAGGCGAGAACAACACCCACGTTGATGACTGTGCTCAGGGATGATCTTCATAAGCAAATGAGGCTGATTGTGTCCACACGCGAAGGGGAGCGACGGAGGGTGGCAGCCAAGTGGGGCGGTGAGGATGATCCCCGCCGGCACCGCCCACACTACGCATCATGTGTCAACAAAATCACATTGTGGAGCGGGCTGGTCTCCGCAGAGCCGGGTGGGTGACGCGCGCCCCTCGGCCACCCGCCTGGGACTCTGGATGCATCCGCCACACCCGTCCACTCTCAGCAGGTATGTGATACTGTCAGCTATGATAAAAACCGGGAAGGGATCTCGTCGTGAGGGACAGAGTACATCCTGCTCTCCGGCCCCGTCATACCGCGGGAGAATGATGCCACACCAGGTACATACCTGCAGTATTGCCAAGGCCTTAATTATTCTTCTAACCCATGCAGGTGTCTTTCTAGATATCGCCCAAGCAAGATGGATGCATTTTTCAAGCTGTAAACAGAGCAATCAATCTCACCTGGATGACATAAAGTGACAATTAAATTATTTATTTCCACAAGGATAGCGCACAACCACCGCACCCACCCACAGCGAGAGAGGGTAGGTTCTGGAGTGGCTGGGACGTTGCCTACACTAGCCAGTGACACACTGACTGTCCGTCTTCAGAATTCTTCCATCATGAAGCAGTAGCGAGGAGCTTATAGTGGTAATCCTACGTTAATGTACCAGTTCATTTCAAATATGTAAAGACTCTTGAGGAAAATATGTAAGAAGTAAAATACAGTATTAAACATACCGGTACGCTGATGTCAACATCTATTCTCTCTCTCTCTCTCTCTCTCTCTCTCTCTCTCTCTCTCTCTCTCACACACACACATACACACATAACACACACACACACATATATATATATATATATATATATATATATATATATATATATACATATATATGTATATATATATATATATATTTTTTTTTTTTTTTTTTTTTTTTTTTTTTTATACTTTGTCGCTGTCTCCCGCGTTTGCGAGGTAG
>NC_092235.1:43480456-43495456 GCF_036320965.1 Panulirus ornatus | reverse complement strand
TAAATGGATACCTGGCTTCGAATGGTGTTTGTGTGGGTGTAATTATCTATTTCTACTGTGAGGGGAGGGAGTTTTACACTCGTGGGGGCCCCATCTCTTGAACATACTCTACTATGTACGTATATGTTTATGTGTGTGTGTGTGTGTGTGTGTGTGTGTGTGTGTGTGTGTGTGTGTGTGTGTGTGTGTGTGTACATACAGCAGTAAAGACATGGTGTATATGGACAATGTTATGACAATGTGCAACACGAGTGTAACACTCTCTTCCCTTAACACTAAGACAGTGAACACAAAGCAAATTTTAGTTCTACTAATTTCGAATCGTAATTCCGGGTAGCCTGAATATTTGAACGCAAATCCAAAATCCTAACAACGATCGGAAACATGGTGGATTTCACATGAGGTGTGGCAGGTGTCGATGTCTACACTAAGCTCGACCATCACCTCATGACAGAGGTGTGACTGGTGTCAATGTCCTCTGTAGTTCGACCTCGACCTAACAAATATGTATAGACTATTTGTATGAGGTGTGGCTGGTGTCGATGCCCTGTGCAGTTCGACCTCGACCTCGCACGATATGTATAGACTCGAAACATTAGGTGTGGCGAGTGTCGATGTCCGGTGAAGCTCAACCTCGACCTTCCTCTATGTTATAAGATACCCGCTACAGTGCTGGCAATTCCGCCTCATATATTCGGTATACTGAAAGCAACTACGATACTTTAAGACACAGCACAAGTAAGGCCGATACATTTCACTGGATTAAAAACATGCAAGTTATGATACTTTATCATACGAACAAAGTCGATATATATTCACGCAATATGAGAGGTAAGAATAATATATCACAAAATGATAATAGAAAGTGAAGACAAACGGCGGTTCATTAAAAGACGCCCTGATATATTACACTCTGTCTATAAGCACCTGTAATATATTATGGCAATACTAATGTGAACTGATATACATGACTTCTAACACAGTGTGCGGCCTTCGGCAAGGTCATCTGACCCGCCAGTGTACAAGAAAAAAATGTCATAGAAACACACACACACACACACACACACACACACACACACACACCTCTTGCTAGGTGTACGACGATGGCAAGACTTAACAATTGCTCCGTTGTATGAAGTGCTCCGCAGTCAACTCCGAAGATGAGCACTAGACTCCTCTTATCCAAACCATTCCATAACTAAAGACCAACACCCAAGTTGAGATGGAAAGCTTTACCCCTCCCTCACACCTCAGTAACTTCTCCACCAACCCCAGCAAATATAACACAGACGAACACATACACGCTGAAATAACCCGAGAAACACTAAACAACCGATCTCCCACCTCACTCTCAAACTCAAGCCTACCAAACATACACCTCTCAGAAACCACACTCCCCAGACAAATAAGAACCACATCCGTTTACATACTGCACAGCATTACAACGCTACAGAACTGCAAACCTTGCTTCAGCATACAGCAAGCTCCTTCATGCCCACGATGCAAATACTTATTTGCTCTACAATCTGCACACATATCACAACACTTTATGATCTATGTTCCCAATCGGTGGACGTGGCCAGCTTCCTGAGCGCTGCATCAGTCCCATACAGACAGGAGGGACTCGTGGAGCAGATTTAAAGTGTGTGTGTGTGTGTGTGTGTGTGTGTGTGTGTGTGTGCTTATATACAGGAGATGCCGGACTGAGCCTGCCAGAGGTTACACCGAGAGTGTAGAGTCTCCTTTAGCGAGGCTGTACCATCGTCAGATCAGATGACGGGAGTACAGTCTCGTCAAAGAACTTTTCTCTTCAAAGGATTCCATCCTGATCCTGTTACTTAGTGCAAAGTCTTTGAGCGGCAGGAACCCTTAGATGGGGTTCCTGGGAACATATAATATATATATATATATATATATATATATATATATATATATACAATCACGACTGACGAATTAATTCTACAATACAGCATCAGGGTTACAAGGTGAATTCTGTTTAACAGTAAAAACAGCATGTCTGGTGGAAGACCCTACCATATGGGCATGGATGGTATACCACAATAAAGAAGGCAAGCTCAATGTTTTGTCACAGTCACACCATCCTTAGCGCACAGGATGAGGCGTCGTGCCTACTCTACTACTGTCACCATCAGTGTTGATGTGAAGCGCTCGAGTGTGAGCGGGACGAGACGTGCGGTAAGTCCGGCAGGGAGGCTGTGAATCCTCCTCCTTCCCACTGTCTCAACTATGATAAAGTATTCACCGTACGACGTGGGTAATGACGGCGCACGAGGCGAGAACAACACCCACGTTGATGACTGTGCTCAGGGATGATCTTCATAAGCAAATGAGGCTGATTGTGTCCACACGCGAAGGGGAGCGGCGGAGGGTGGCAGCCAAGTGGGGCGGTGAGGATGATCCCCGCCGGCACCGCCCACACTACGCATCATGTGTCAACAAAATCACATTGTGGAGCGGGCTGGTCTCCGGCAGAGCCCGGGTGGGTGACGCGCCGCCCCTCGGCCACCCGCCTGGACTCTGGATGCATCCGCCACACCCGTCCACTCTCAGCAGGTATGTGATACTGTCAGCTATGATAAAAACCGGGAAGGGATCTCGTCGTGAGGGACAGAGTACATCCTGCTCTCCGGCCCCGTCATACCGCGGGAGAATGATGCCACACCAGCAAGTGGGCCAGGTACATACCTGCAGTATTGCCAAGGCCTTAATTATTCTTCTAACCCATGCAGGTGTCTTTCTAGATATCGCCCAAGCAAGATGGATGCATTTTCCAAGCTGTAAACAGAGCAATCAATCTCACCTGGATGACATAAAGTGACAATTAAATTATTTATTTCCACAAGGATAGCGCACAACCACCGCACCCACCCACAGCGAGAGAGGGTAGGTTCTGGAGTGGCTGGGACGTTGCCTACACTAGCCAGTGACACACTGACTGTCCGTCTTCAGAATTCTTCCATCATGAAGCAGTAGCGAGGAGCTTATAGTGGTAATCCTACGTTAATGTACCAGTTCATTTCAAATATGTAAAGACTCTAGAGGAAAATATGTAAGAAGTAAAATACAGTATTAAACATACCGGTACGCTGATGTCAACATCTATTCTTTCTCTCTCTCTCTCTCTCTCTCTCTCTCTCTCTCTCTCTCTCTCACACACACACACACACACACACACACACACACACACACACACACACACATATATATATATATATATATATATATATATATATATATATATATATATATATATATATATATATATATATATGTATATATATATATATATATATATATATATATATATATATATATATATATATATATATATATATATATATATATATAATATTTTTTTTTTACTTCGTCGCTGTCTCCCGCGTTTGCAAGGTAGCGCAAGGAAACAGACGAAAGAAATGGCCCAACCCACCCCCATACACATGTGGTTTGATCGAGTAAGTAATAATAGGGTAAGAGAGATGTGTGGTAACAAAAAGAGTGTGGTTGAGAGAGCAGAAGAGGGTGTTTTGAAATGGTTTGGTCACATGGAGGGAATGAGTGAGGAAAGATTGACCAAGAGGATATATGTGTCAGAGGTGGAGGGAACGAGGAGAAGTGGGAGACCAAATTGGAGGTGGAATGATGGAGTGAAAAAGATTTTGAGTGATCGGGGCCTGAACATGCAGGAGGGTGAAAGGCGTGCAAGGAATAGAGTGAATTGGAATGATGTGGTATACTGGGGTCGACGTGCTGTCAATGGATTGAACCAGGGCATGTGAAGCGTCTGGGGTAAACCATGGAAAGTTCTGTGGGGCCTGGATGTGGAAAGGGAGCTGTGGTTTCGGTGCATTATTACATGATAGCTAGAGACTGAGTGTGAACGAATGGGGCCTTTGTTGTCTTTCCCAGTGCTACCTCGCACACATGAGGGGGGAGGGAGTTGTTATTCCATGTGTGGCGAGGTGGCGATGGGAATGACTAGAGGCAGACAGAATGAATTATGTACATGTGTATATATGTATATGTCTGTGTGTGTGTATATATTTATACGTTAAGATGTATAGGTATGTATATTTGCGTGTGTGGACGTGTATGTATATACATGTGCATGTGGGTGGGTTGGGCCATTCTTTCGTCTGTTTCCTTGCGCTACCTCGCTAACGCGGGAGACAGCGACAAAGCAAAATAAATATATAAATATATATATATATATATATATATATATATATATATATATATATATATATATATATATATATATATCCCTGGGGATAGGGGAGAAAGAATACTTCCCATGTATTCCCTGCGTGTCGTAGAAGGCGACTAAAAGGGGAGGAGCGGGTGGCTGGGAAACCTCCCCTCTCTTGTTTTTTTTTAATTTTCCAAAAGAAGGAACAGAGAAGGGGGTCAGGTGAGGATATTCCCTCTAAGGCCCAGTCCTCTGTTCTTAACGCTACATCGCTAACGCGGGAAATGGCAAATAGTATAAAAAAATATATATATATATATATATATATATATATATATATATATATATATATATATATATATATATATATACATATATATATATATTCCTATGAGTCCCCGTGGACTGATAGGATTATACTTGATCACGCGCTCAGTTGTAATGATTTCCAGCCACCCGCTCCCTCCACTTTTTGTCGCCTTCTACGACACACAGGGAATACGTGGGGAGTATTCTTCATATCTAGTCATAAATCTTCTTTCTTATGTTTTCTAATTTTCTCGGTATTATTCTACCATTAGGTGGGTGCTCAAACACCAGTTGTCCGTAGCTCTCCATCTATTACATTCAAGCTTTCGTCTACACAGAGACATCATCAGAAATCTACTTTAAACCCGGATATTTCTACGGAAACGTCAAAACACACAAGCCGGGTAATCCTCTGAGGCCGATCATCTCCCAGATCCCTTCACCTACCTACAGGTTAGCTAAGAAGCTAGACCACTTGATCTTACCTCACATCCCTACAACTTACTCCTTACAATCGACCGAAGAGTTTATTGACTCCCTTAGTAATAATGAACCACATGGCGGCATCACAGGTACCCTGGATATGGTGGAGTCTCACTGCACAAATATACCAGTAGAGAGGACAAGAGACATAATGTTGGACTATGTTTACCAACACCATGTCTTACCTCCCCTGAAGATGCCCAGAAATATATTAAGAGAAATGTTACGTGTCTGCACCATAGAAGCACTTTTCAGGTGTCCGCAAGGCAAGCTATACGTCAGATGGACGGAATATCCTTGGGGTTCCTTTGGGTGTTCTCTTTGCGCAGGCATTTATGTCATATGTCGAAACTACAGCAATGCGACCTGAGAGCATGACACCCGAGATTTAATGCAGATATATAGACTACATTATCATCTGCGTCGATAACTTATACTCACAGGAAAGCCTTCGTAACTAAAGGGGGGAACAAGCGAGGGGCTGGAAGCCCTCCTCCTCTTTCATTTCAATTTCTATAAGACGTTACAGAAGAATGAGCCAAGCAGGGAGTGTTCATCATCTAGAAGGCTCAGGCTGGGGTGTCTAAATGTGTGTGGATGTAACCAAGATGAGAAGAGACGAGGGATAGGTAGTATGTTTGAGGAAAGAATCCTTAATGTTCTGGCTCTGAGTAAAGTAAAGCGTAAGGGTAAAGGGGAAGAATGCTTTAGATACGTCTTGGGAGCAAAGTCAGGGGTTGGTGCGAGAACATGAGCTAAGGAAGAAGTAGCACTGCTCTTGAAGCAGGGCTGTAGGAGTATGTGAAAGTGAGTAAGGAGGTAAATTCTAGACTAATGTGGGTGAAAATAAAAGTTGATGGCAAAAATGGGTGATTTTTAGTGCACCTGGCCATGAGAAGAAAGATCATGGTAAGTGCTGTGGGAGCAGTAGAGTGAGTTTGTCAGCAGTTTTGACGCAAGAGAGCGGGTATTAGTGATGGGAGATTTGAATGCAAAGGTAAGTAATGTGGGAGTTGAGGGTATAACCAGGGAGCACGGAGTATTCAGTATTAACAATGGAAATGGTAAGAGCTTGTGGAGTTGTGTGCTGAAAAAGGACTGGTGATTGCGAATACCTGGTTTAAAAAGAGACATTCACACGGATACGTATGTGAGTAGGAAAGATGGTCAAAGGCCATTACTGGATTTTATACTAATCGAAAAGCGTGTAAAGGAAAGACTTGGATGTGATTCAAGATGTAGGATATGGGAGTTGAGGAGGGATTCGAAGACTTTGGAAGTGGCAGATGTCAAAGCAACAGGGTGAGAAAGGTCATCCATCTTAGGGATGGTATTTACCTACGCATGAATTCGAAGACTTTGGAAGTGGCAGATGTCAAAGCAACAGGGTGAGAAAGGTCATCCATCTTAGGGATGGTATTTACCTACGCATGTTTCCCAGTAAAAGGAAAGTTCTGATTTTTAAGCAGAACCGGAACAGACAAGCAAGCACAAGTGCAAGTTCAGAGGCACACTCTTTCAGTACACGAGGATGGATGCCATCAAGGCCATAAGCCTTGCTTGTGTCCAGAGAGAGGAGCGCTTTTCGGACAGTCCGGACAGAGATTACGGGAAGAGGCATAGGATTAGTAAGAGGAGCGTCAGAGGTTGAAGGGATGTTAGAGTCATCCAAGGTGGAGTTAGAGGAGAAACGGGAATCAGTGGGTTTGTCTACGAGAGAGGCAGCTATAGGACGGTCAGAAAGGAAAAGTGAAGGAAAGGTAGAGCGACAGAAGTTGTTACCGATGCCTTCAGCTAAAGACCAGAATTACCTATCAATAGATCAGGAGGAGAGGTTATCGCACTTCCTTTGCATAAAGGAACAAACCTACAATGGTTACGGGCGGTGATGAATACTGAATGGGAGTCGGAGGATGGAGAATTTTCCCAAGCCTTATATAGTATATATAGGGTACTTCTCTATTCACGGCTAACTGCTTTTTTCGCCCTAGCGAGGTGGCACACATTTACATTTAGCTGTCATTTTTATGGTAATAAAACCAAAACTTACTATCTTTCAACCTTAGTCTACCTCACACTTTTTTCTTCCACGTCTGACAAACACATCCTATTTGTTAGTCTTTCATTGTTCATCCTTTCCATTTGCCAATTAGAATGGTTGAAAGAAGTATCATAGATATGTTTAAGAACAGAATTGGCAAATACTTCGCTTCAGGTCCACGAATTACATAATTTTCGCCTGCTTACTTACAATGACAATTTGCAAGCTATTCTCTTTGAATTATCTCTGTGCCTTCTAAATTCTACCACAATAATCTGCGAGTTTCTATATTTTTTTTTCCATCATCAGCCTCGAGAGGACCCAATGGTCTATTGTTGTTAAAATTTCTTTGTATATGTCCAAACCATTTCACCACACCGTTCTCAGTTCTCTCAGTTAGACCGCGCGTACTGCCATAACCTCGTGTTAACACCGTCATTCCACACACGATCATCGCAGACCACGCCACATATCGTCCTCAGTCATTATATTTCCAACAATCCACCCTCTTCCTTTCTTTTGCATTCAGGGATCAAGACCCGCATCCACACAACAAAGTCGGGACTGCAGTACCTTCAAATATACCCAACTTTGCCCTAACAGACAATGGCTTTTCCTTCCACACACTCTTCAATGCACACAGACGGAAGCCCCCTCTATCTTCCGGCACCAAGGCTTCATAAGATACATCCCCACACTCTGGTACCTGAAGCCTTCCACGGCCTTCAGGTTCTCACCATTCAAACAGTTCAGTGTGGCTTCCGTGCTGCACCTTACTGTGTTCACGCTGACTCCCACCTTCCTCCTTTCACAAATACTCCCAACCTCTGACATCAGTTTCTGCAGTTCCTTTCTCAAGTCTGCCAACAGAGCCATGTCTTCTGCAAACAGCAATTGACTCAACTTCTAGTCTTACCTAACCCCGAAATTCTTTGAACCTACGCCTCGCCCCCAGATTCTATTCTGTCTCCCTTTCCATCCCATTAATAACAGAACAAACAGTCAGGGTGAGATCCCACATCTCTGACGAAGACCTTTCTTGATCTGGAACGATTCACATTTATCATGCACAGACGACATAATCTCACGGTAAAAATCCCTTGCTTCATTCAGCTTTCCTACCCACATCTTATGTTCGTCACACCTTCCGCACAGAATCTTTCAGCCTTATCATACGCCTTCTTTAGGTCCAGAAATACCACATGCAAATCCTTCTTTCTCTAAATACTTCTCACATAAATGCTTCATAGCAAACATCTGGTCCACACCTCATCCACTCATCTTAAAGCCACATTGCTCCTCACCAGTCTGATGGTCTGTGCATGCACCACCATCTCAATCACTACTCTCACTTACAACTTACCAAGTATACTTCACAGACTTAAGTATATATGCTGTATATATATATATATATATATATATATATATATATATATATATATATATATATATATATATATATATATATAATCGTTGAGGGTAAAGAGAAAGAATACTGCCCACATATCTCCTGCGTGTCACAGAAGGCGAATAAAAGGGGCAGCAGCTCGGGATTGGAAATTCTCCCCTCCTGAGTCATCATCTTTCTGAAATTAGGAACAAAAGGAGCATAACGAGGGTTGTTCCTCGAAAGCTCAGTTCCTGCCGGGACTTCACTAAGGCAGGGGAGGCAAGCTTATATATACAACCACAAATTACAACTTGCATGAAGAGCTTCATATAATATATAAATAAACGGATGAAGTAATTCGTTTCGTCTCTGGAGGGAGAAGGTTAAATAAGGAAGTGTAATGAGAGTGTAAGTGTAGGATGAGGGACATGCCTGGTGTATGATGCACTACGTGTAGAGGGTGTCTCGGTCAGGTTGCCTAAGTGATATATCATTCATTATGTGTGTATAGGGCCTGGGAGAACCATCTCGAACAACGGTTCTACATTTGATTCGACTCCTTGATTATCACAGATATATCCATTAATCATATCCCTTAACCTCCCATCCCTCTCAAAACCCAATATTTTCCCCCTGACAACGTATCGCAGGCAACAATCCTCAACACAAAGTGGAAATCGAATTTTCCATAATTTCCGCTACAGTGTGCAGGCTTGAGGCACGTGAGGAACATCAGGGCAGAAGACATCTTTTCACTACATGAACACAGTCGCGAGCGAGGATATGGTTCATACAGATCATAAGATCAATCTTTATCTTGAGAGCTTTATGATCATGCCTCTGACGCTACTCCTGACCTAATTCGTAAAGAAGATAAAAGCAGATGCCTTTTTTTCTCTCTCTCTTAAGAGGCTTTACACATTTAATCCATCATTTAACAGAGAGCGTCTGGCCTATTTTTACCCCCACTAAGCCATCACAGTTACAGCAATGACTTCAACTAGAGATTCCATTTCATGATAGTATTCTCGTAACATTACCGAAAGAATTCTGTAAAGTATCAGTTAACACTCAAAGTGTAGGCGTCGCCTTTGCTTCTCCTAGGCAGTAAAGGAGAATAATGAGGGTTGAGGCTGCTTAACGAACATGTGTCGTTAACCTCAACGGAAAACGCAGCGTAGACACGTACTGGACATGACAAGGTGTTGACGGGAACATGTCGCAATATTCGATCCAGTTCAAGATCCTATTTAGATTTCTCTCTTTTTGTGTCTCTATCAACTTGACACTACATTTCTTGCATACTGAAATGGAGGCCATGTTTGTTTCGTAGGTGTGTAAATCAAAAGTAGCCATGTTTGTTTGTTATGTGTGTAAATCAAAAGCATTCATGTTTATTTCGTATGTGTGTAAATCAAGAGCAGTCATGTTTGTTTCGTATGTGTGTGAATCAAAAGCAGTCATGTTTGTTTCCTAGGTGTTTAAATCAATAGACGTCTTTGTTTGTTTTGCATGAGTGTAAATGAAAATAAGACCATGTTTGATGTGTGGAAGATATTTACCCAGCTTGAGCCCGTGCCTTCCCTTGCCCTAGGCCCTAGTGTTATGGCTCGTATACATTCTCCTCTCACAGTCCCTACTGGTGGAGGATGAGCTGTCCATGATGCCTGATGAGTGTATGATACGCTCCGTGTGAAGGACACGTTGTACACTGGTGCATGGCAGGTGTTTTATACACTAGGTGTGAGGGATGTGCTATCCATTATGTCTGGCAGGTGTGTTATACATTAAGTAAGAGGGCGTGTTCTGTGGGACGCCTGGCCGTCCTTGGGCAAGTCTTAAAGAAAAAGAAATATAATCAAATTCAAAACTAAGTACGGCACGTGTTAAAAATACGAGAAGTAATTTATTCTGTAATGACAGATCATTTCAAGGAGAGAGAGAGAGAGAGAGAGAGAGAGAGAGAGAGAGAGAGTGTGTGTGTGTGTGTGTGTGTGTGTGTGTGTGTGTGTGTGTGTGTGTGTGCACTTTCGATGATACAAACTACAGATAGGTCCGAGATCTTGACAACAGTACAAACATGAAACATTCTTGGTATACATACCTCGAAACCTCACTGCACTCAGGGAGGCTCCGGTCATCCATAGCTGTACACAATGGACAATGTTTACCTGAGCTTCGTGCAACTTCCTAAAAACAAAACAAAAAAAACGACAAAAAAAGATCCAACACAAATACACGCACAACAACTAGTCTGCCAGGGGTATATAAATAAGGCACCAAAAACACTTCCAGATAATCACCAACATACATCAAAAGCCTTACACCATACGCCTGTACACACTTCAATATTCTCCTCCACTTCAAACTACCCCTTCCTCCCTTCCTTCTTTCCCACCTTTTCTTCCTCTCCTTTAACCAACCCATCAAATAAAAAAGAAAAATGTCAACACTTACATGACTTTGCCAAATGACATGGCTAGCGCGCATCGCTCTCCACAGAAAACAGAGGATTACAGATAAAGAGGCCAGTGAAGTTGTCAAGTGTTAGGTATGACACAGCTTGCATATTCGTGAGCTGAAAGCCAGCTGCCCACGTGTGGGCAAGCCAGAAAGATAAAACAGTAACCTAGGCCAAAGGACTGACATTTGACAACCACTGAAGTGCTGGCACACTGCGTAGCCGTCACTCAAACTTCTCGATACCGAAGCGAAAGTACGTACTTCCGTGCACTTACAACTAGATTTTGCGAAAAAGCAGTGCTAGCGCGTGGCGCTCACCACAAGTGAACCTACAATTACGTTAAACAAGTATGAATCACCACCCGTCAGGTGTAAGGTGTGAGCTGGAGAGATGTGCCTGTGGACTGAATGTCGGCAGCCCACGTGTGTGTGTGTGTGTGTGTGTGGCAGAAAAAAGGACATCTGCCTGGCTCAAAGGAGAGCAACATGACAGCCACTGAAGCGCTGGCTCACCGCACAGACACCCGGCGGGCAGTACCGTTAATATACCTCCCAGGTCGATGGCTGCCGACCTAGTGCTAGAGAGAGAGAGAGAGAGAGAGAGAGAGAGAGAGAGAGAGAGAGAGAGAGAGAGAGAGAGAGAGAGAGAGAGAGAGAGAGAGAGAGAATGTACGGTACCGATGAAAACGAAAAATCATCACACAGACACTTTAAGAGTGATATATGTCCAGATTGTTTCTTCCTAAGTAACGTTTCAACCATTGATGTTCAAAGATTCTGGTGCACGGAATTTCCTTAATTAAGTACGACATGTTACTGAAGACGCATCTTGATGCATCTGACTGTTCAGAAATTAAGCAGACTTACTGTAAGCAAACCAGGTGAATATCCTATTTTGTAAACACTATCCATCTATGTAGCATACAGATATCAATTCAGTCGTTTGTGAAACGAAAATAAAGAAGATATCAGTGCATTCCAAAACGGTAAAAAAATATGACAGTCGTAGATTTAGTTTTAAAATCCATGTTAGCAGAAATAAAAGATAATGTACACCACAAAAATATGTGACAGGCACCACACACAGACTAGACAGTATCTCTCGGTGTAGCAACGAAAAACGTAGGGGGTATCAACAGATATCATAAGTGCAGCCATTAGAACACTGCGACACGAAACACCTGAGCCTGGTTGACCGTTGCGTGGTTTACCTGATAGATACCCAACTCTCCACATCTCTCTATAACAACAGCGATAATTTCAGTACTATATATTCCACCGGTAAAGCATCATGTGTGTATAGTTTGAATTGTCATGTGAAACTATCTCTTACGATATTCATAATTCAAAATCGTTGTCGACAGGGAATGTGGTGGGTAAGTGCAGTTTATCGGGGTCGAGATTCAAGCCCCAAGTTTTTATCAAAACAAGTGAGCATCAACTGTTTGGACGGAGTGTTGCCAACGCAGGTCAGATCATATTATAGACAGGTCAATCAAATGCAGACTTACGGCATTTCACTGCTGAGTTTATTCAGACGTGAAGTGCAGAAAATATAATGTAGAACTTGGCTCCCATATCACATACAGCGATTAATGTAGAACTTGGCTCCCATATCACATACAGCGATGAACTCCGACGATGCGTAGGTTGGCTAAGGTCGCCCAGAGTACCAGAGCCGGCCATTGGGTACGATACATTAATGCTGTACACAAAAAATAAACACTCCATGAAATCTCTCAAGACCAGATAAGAGGACATGCAACGTGTAATTTAGGAATTAATATGCTGGTCAATGCAGACAAATTAAATGATTTCGGTATGTTGGGCAGCCTGCGCGGAGACCATTGTCTCTGGCGGGGAGATGGCGGGGTAGGCCAGGCGGCGCGTCCCTCACGTTTATAGCCCGCGCCACAGGACGGTATCGTCACCCTATCGGAGCCTGGGACTTAGCGGCCGTTTATAAGTATCCATGCCTCGTCATGGATAACTGCGGATAGATCCATTGGAATTTAATAGCACTGAGGATGGATGGGGATAATTTGAGCGTCAGTCGAGAGCTGAGTGATGAGTGGTTAATGATAAAGTTAAAAGGAGGGGGTTGCATGGGAGTGACAGCCAAGTCAGAGTACGAAGGAGTATGTTGTTATCTTGCCTGCTGTGTGGAGCCGAGCTGTGTGTGTGTGTGTGTGTGTGAGAGAGAGAGAGAGAGAGAGAGAGAGAGAGAGAGAGAGAGAGAGAGAGAGAGAGAGAGAGAGAGAGAGAGAGAGACTCCCATAATTCATTTCATCACCGTTACATTAGAAAGAAAATGCAACTTTTCTCGGAGTATGTTTGGCATCAATGTGTATGCTTCTTATAAACATTTCACTAAAATACTATCTCATACACGGATTAGTAATCAATAATTTACCTCCTAACTATCCATATATATATATATATATATATATATATATATATATATATATATATATATATATATATATATATTCTTTTTCTTTCAAACTATTCGCCATTTCCCGCATTAGCGAGGTAGCGTTAAGAACAGAGGACTGGGCCTTTGAGGGAATACCCTCACCTGGCCCAATTCTCTGTTCCTTCTTTTGGAAAATTAAAAAAAAACGAGAGGGGAGGATTTCCAGCCCCCCGCTCCCTCCCCTTTTAGTCGCCTTCTACGACACGCAGGGAATACGTGGGAAGTATTCTTAATCCCCTATCCCCAGGGATAATATATATATATATATATATATATATATATATATATATATATATATATATATATATATATATATATAAACTATTGCACTCAAGACGTAAGAGCCAATACATGCCAAGGGAACCTAATTTCGTGTTTTTACTAGAAAATGGCATTTAGTTAGTGTCCGCAAAAACCTTGTCCGCCCACATATATTTTCAAAGGCGATAAACGGCTAAGGTTCATTGCAAGTACAAACATATAACGTTCAGGGTAAAATCGTTGTACATCATCTCGCTGAGACTGGTGTTTCGAAGGTGTGAGTACCGGTAATCCGCCTCACTGTCCCTCAGGCTATCTTTTGGGAAGGGCGTCCTTTCTTTACTCCTGGCAGCCACTTCATTTTAGGAATTTCTCTTCTAGGCAGTGTATTTCTTCCAGCTGTGTTTCAAGATTGTTGCCCTTAACTTTTCAAGGAAAAAAGAGCCCAAACTGTCACCTTGAAGCAAGAAAATGTGGGTACACATGAGATTTGTAAGGGAACTAGGCGCTCAGAACGCGCGATCAGACGGTTGCTTGCCAGAGCTTGTGGCTTCCCTGGCAACGTCATCCCATAACCTATCCTTGTTCCTCAAGGAAGACTTTGAAATCTACATATAACCTCCTAACACGAGAAGTATTGAAGCAACTCCGCATTTCAGCCACCGAACCCAAGAAAAGCCATCCTAAACTTTTAGGAAATGTCTCTCAAGGAACCATTCAACATCGCCTGCAAAAGTACCATCACATTCCCTCCCTCAGTCAACTGCCTAACCCCTGCTGACGAAGGAAATGAAATGTAAGTGATTCGCATCTGCAAAGAAATACGACTGGAGTGAGCAATATTGGTGTGAGGGAGGGAAAGGTGAGGAGGCCGAAGGGTGCCAACCGGTATGACTCTTGTTTGACAGTGAAATACCCAGATGGCGTGATGATCTAGGGTTTGTTATATTGGTGCAATGGTAGAGGAGGGTTGTACATCTCACCTAAAGATACTACAATAAATGGAGAACAATAATTAAGGTGCTAGAGGACCATCTCCTTCCTTTTTATGAGTTTCACTGTTATGATCACCTTATACAGGATAACGCCCTCCGCCATAATGCTAGAAAGGTGATGAACTGGTTATCAGGGGAAAATATTCAACTGCTGGAGTGACTTGGGAACTCCCAAGACCTTAAGCCATTCAGTAACTGCCGGAACCTGGTGAACTGCAACCTTGCTCCCTCATACATCCTATCAGGGCCTAGCCTCATCCAGATCAAGGCCCTATGGACCCAAAACATGGACTCAAGAGTACTTCAGGAAGCTTGCTAGTTCCATGCCCAGACGTCTATAGACATGACAAAATACTAAAATGTAAGTGTGAC
>NC_092235.1:43422956-43475456 GCF_036320965.1 Panulirus ornatus | reverse complement strand
ATTTCAAAACACCCTCTTCTGCTCTCTCAACCACGCTCTTTTTATTTCCACACATCTCTCTTACCCTTACGTTACTTACTCGATCAAACCACCTCACACCACACATAGTCCTCAGACATCTCATTTCCAGCACACCCATCCTCCTGCGCACAACTCTATCCATAGCCCACGCCTCGCAACGATACAACATTGTTGGAACCACTATTCCTTCAAACATACCCATTTTTGCTTTCCGAGATAATGTTCTCGACTTCCACACATTCTTCAAGGCTCCCAGAATTTTCGCCCCCTCCCCCACCCTATGATCCACTTCCGCTTCCATGGTTCCATCCGCTGCCAGATCCACTCCCAGATATCTAAAACACTTCACTTCCTCCAGTTTTTCTCCATTCAAACTCACCTCCCAATTGACTAGACCCTCAACCCTACTGTACCTAATAACCTTGCTCTTATATATATATATATATATATATATATATATATATATATATATATATATATATATATATATATATATATATATATATACATAAGGTACGAAAACATGAGAACAGACGGGAACATCGGTAAAGGAGGCAAAAGGGAAAGTTTTAACAGGTAGTGATGAAGTGAGGAGGAGATGAAGTGGGTATTCTGAAGGACTGATGAATGTGTTTGATGATAGGGTGGCAGATGTAGAGTGTCTGGGTCGGGGTGGCATGGGAGGTCAGAGAGTCATGGAGAGTGATTTGAAGAGAGACGAGGTGGTGAAAGCGTTACGAAGGATGGAAATGTGGCAATGTGGCTGGAGTGGATGGTATTGCTATTATTTTATCTAGAAAGGGGGTGACTGCTTGAGGGCTGAAGTAATGTCTGTGGAGTACCAACATATAAAGGCGAGGGAGATAAAAGGTGAGTGCTCAGACTACAGGGGGAAAAGTTTGTTGAGTATACCTGGTAAATTGTATAGGAGGGTACTGATTGAGAGGAGTGAAGAAGTCGTATAGGAGGGTACTGATTGAGAGGAGTTAAGAAGTCGTATAGGAGGGTAACTGATTGAGAGGAGTGAAGAAGTCGTATAGGAGGGTACTGATTGAGAGGGGTGAAGAAGTCGTATAGGAGGGTACTGATTGAGAGGGGTGAAGAAGTCGTACAGGTGGGTACTGATTGAGAGGGGTGAAGAAGTCGTATAGGAGACTACTGATTGAGAGGGTAAAGAAATCGTATAGGAGGGTAGTGATTGAGAGGATGAAGGGCATGTACAGAGCATCAAACTGGGGAGGAACAGTGTGGTTTCAGATGTGGTAGAGGATGTGAGGATCAAGCGTTTACAATGGAGAATGTCTTTGAGAAAAAAATTATAGAAAAGAATGGATTTGTATGTGGCATTCATTGATCTGAAAAACAAACATAGTATAGGGTTGACAGAGATGTTTTGTGGAAGGTTTTAAGGATATATGGTGTAAGAAGAAAGCTGCTAGAAGCAGTGAGAAGTTTTTATCAAGGGTGTAAGACGTGTGTATGAGTAACACGAGAGGAGAGTAAATGATTCCAAGTTAAGGTTGGTCTGTGGTAGGCATGCGTGATGTCATCATGGTCATTTTATTTTCTTATGGATGCGGTGGTTAGGGAGGTAAATGTGAGAGTCTTGGAAAGAGGGGCGAGTATGCAGTCTGTAGGGGAATGAAAGGGAAGTGAGTTAGTTGTTGTTTGCTGATGATACAGCGCGGACGGCAGATTCGAGTTTGTAACTGCATACGTTGGTTTTGAGATTGGAAAGTGTGTGAAAGGAAGAGGCTGGGAGGAAATAAGAATAAAATCAAAGTTATCAGGTTCAGTAGAGCTGAGGGACAGATTAGTTAGGATGTGAGTCTGAAAGTGAAACTGAAGTGTTTTAGTTACCTGGGAGTGGGCATGGCAGTGAGTGAAACTATGGAAGCGTAAGTGAGTCATAGGGTGAGTACGGACAGGCAAAGGGTGCGGGAGCACTAAAAAATTTAAGGAAAAAGTGATCGTTATCTGGGAGAGCAAAAATGTGTATGTTTGAATGTATAGTAATCCCAACATGGATGAGAGGATAAGGCTGTGCGGGGGAAGGGTGAGTGTGTTCGAAATGAAATGCTTGAGGACAATATGTGGTGTGAGGTGGTTTGATCGAATAAGTAATAAAAGAGTAAGAGAGATATGTGATAATGAAAAGAGTGTGGTTGAGATAGCTGAAGAGGGTACGCTGAAATGGACCAGAGAAATAAAGAGTATGAGTGAGGAAAGATTGACAAAGATATATGTATTAGAAGTGGAGGGAACACAGAGAACTGGGAGTCCATGCTGTCATTATAGAGTCCAACAAACCCATGGCCCCTGGACCTTGGCATCATGGGGTTCTAAGAACCTACGGGTTTCCGCCTGACACTACTACCAATGAGAGGGAAGACTTAGACAGTAATAATACCGGCCCCTCCCACGACCTTTCCCTCTTTGTTATACCTCCCTCTTTTTCTATTCACTATGCCAACATTCATGGTCTCTCTAGCAAGCTCTCCTCTGTTGAACACCATCTTTCTAATACCTCGCCTAATGTCTCCTCTACGAGACCCAACAATCTAATCATATTCTTAGTAACCCCATTTCCTTATACATCTATAATCTCTACTTACGATTCTGGTTCAAAGACGGTGTCTGTGCTGATTCCACAAGGACCTTGAATCCCAAACTTTGATGTTATCTGGCGCAAGGTCTGTCTCCCAACTACCACGCTCTTCCTGTTTCGCCTACTGCTCTCCTGATTATACAAATTTCATCTTTGTTCTATTCGAACTCCTACCATGACACTGAGCCATCATCTCACCCTTAAGCCGAGATCCTCTACCAAGGGGATTTCAACGTTCACCATAGGGAATGGTTGAATTTCTCCCATACGGACGATGGGAGGATTGGTAGTAACGATCTCCATTCTCAATGAACTAGAGCAAATTATCTCCCAGCCCTGCCCATATTACTGACTGCTTTGACCAGTCTCCTAATATTCTGGATTTGTTTTTCACCTCTTATCCTTCGCGCTGTAATTACACAATATCATAAGCATATCTACTTTAACACCTCCCCCTCCAGCAGCTCCTTCTAAACGTGAATATTGGTACCCCTACAAAGTCGACTGAAACAATACGAAAATTCTCTTCTGACTTTCCTTGGGTAAATCACTGTCTCTTATGTGGTGATGCTTCTGTCTCTGCTAAACGCATAGTAGGGGTTGTTGTTGCGGGAATGCAGTCACTTATCCCCTCTTCCTCCAAAAGGACCTCTTCTTTCAATCAATGGTTTAACCCTTTCTGTTCTAAGGCTATTCAGGCAATATACCTGGAAAACTTTCTTCTCCGACGCCCATTCAGCATTTATCACTGCCCGTAATCATTGCATGGACGTTATCCGTGAGGCAAAGCGTTCCTTTATTCAAAGGAGATGCAATAACCTCTCTTCATTATCCACTGATAAGTCTCTCTGGTCTTTAGCTAAGGGCATAGCAAACAACTTCTGTCGCTCTATCTTTCCTTCACATTTCTGTTCTGACGGTACTATAGGCGTCTTTCCCGTAGACACAGTAACTCTCTTTGGTTCAGTTTATCCTCTAACTCCACCGTTGGATGATTCTAACACTCTTTCTACCCCTGATGCTCCTCTTATCAATCCTATGCCTCTTACCTAGTCTCTTTTAGAATTGCCTGAAAAGAGCTTCTCTGTCTGGATCCAAGCATGGCTTATGGTCCTGACTACATACATCCCCGTGTACTGAAAGAGTGTGCCTCTGTACTTGTACCTGTTCTTGCTCGTGTTTCCTCTGTACTTGTACCTGTTCTTGCTCGTGTTTCCTCTGTACTTGTACCTGTTCTTGCTCGTGTTTCCTCTGTACATGTACCTGTTCTTGCTCGTGTTTCGTGTCTCTTTTAAAAACCAGAACTTTTCCTTTTTGGAAGCATGCGTCGGCACATCCCATCCCTATGAAGGGTGACCGTTCTAGCCCCTCTAGCTATCGTCCTGTTGTTTGACATCTACCATTTCCAAAGTCCTTGAAACCCTCCTCAGCTCCCATAACCTCAAATCCTGAATCTCATAAGTCTTTCCCTTTGATAACCTGTATAGCTTCTGTAAGGCGAAATTCACCGCTGATATTCTTTCTTATCTTACTGATGTCTATTTATCATCCCTGAAAGCTTTTGGTAAGGTGTAGCATCGAGGTCTCATCTCTAATCTCCTATCCTTTGGCTTCCCTCCCTCACTTTGTTCCTCATACTTAGCTTCCTCTCTAGCCCTTCTACCTCCGAAAGTTGTTGACGAAGAAGCCTCTACCTTCTCCTCCATCAACAGTGGTATCCCTCAAGGTTCTGTCCTGTCTCCTACACTTTTTCTAACTCTTATCAATGATTTCCAGTCTCCGACAAATAACCAAATGCACTCTTAGGCTGACGACTCGAGTTCGCATTGCTTCACATTCTTCATTTCTGCTCGTTCTTCTCTCGCTCGATCTGCGTCTCGTCTCGACTCAACTTCCTTGATAAACTCAAATTTGGACAGGATGTATTCGTAGGGGTAGGCGTACTCTAGTTTAGTTTAACGCCTACATGACCCAGTTTCTGCCCATCTCCCTATCAAAAATTCCTCACAACTTTCCTCTCTCTTTTGAAAGTTCAGTAATTCCATCATTTAACTCTATGAACATACTTGGCATTACTGTGACATCCACTCTATCTTGGAAACGCCACATTTCAGAAATAGCAAAGTCTCCTTCTAAGAAACTGCGAGTCCTGTTTTATTTTTGTATAAATTTCTTTTCTTCCAAACAGATGCTCCATTCATACAAAGGCTTGATCTGTCCTTGTATGGAGTACTGCTATCACATCTGGGATGGTTCCAGCTCTGCCTCCTTTCTTGACAGAGTCGTAAGCGGTCCGACTTATAAACTCTCACAGGCTAACTTTTACTAACTTCCAAACTTGACCCACCCTCTTGCCCTACTCCGCAACGTTAGTTGACTCATCCTTTTCTGTAGATATGATCTAGGTTTTTGCTCCTGAAAGCTGGCTGCTTGTGTGTCCCCACCACTAGCTAGAACTCGGCAAGCTGCTGCGTCACATGACTACTGTGTGGCCGTTGGCAACTTCAAGGGTGGGCCTTTCCATACACCACGAAGCCTTGGAATTCTCTACTTCTCATAATTAAGTCCTGACGCATCTTAAGAGGCAGTTTTTTCACTTCCCCATTAAGTTCTCTCCACTTCAATTACGGCCCGGTCTTGATGTGGACATTTGCCCTTGAGTGAAGCCTTCAGAATACATTCATAGTCATTCAAACCAACCTCTCACGTCTTCCAAGTACATATTTTATTCTGATCATAAGTACACTTAGCAACGATCATCCCGATCAGCTCTGTTCCCGAAATCCCTCTTCCAGACAACAAACATACCTGCACACATAACATATATCTTATCCTTCGACGCCAGCAGCTGTCGTGCAGACACACCAAACAGTATCCTTGTATACACAAGGGCCAAATGTAAAGTTCACTGTGTGTGTGTTGGATCTCAGAGTTATCTTGAACACGTGATGAAGATGCAGGTGTTCAAACCATTTCGATTGGTGGCTATATCTTGACGTTGACGGCCTCATTGATACAAATAACCTCAGGCACTGATGCCCATAAAACCAGCAAACCTGTGTATGCAACTGAGAATGGGTCCTCATGTGAAATGGGCTGGTTAACTGTTAGTGTCGTCAACGTCAAGCTACATTCACCAACTGAAGAACTTTTGACAACATCTTCACGTGTTAAGGATAATTCTAAGGCTCTCTATCATCCTCTATCACATGCAGCCTCGACGGGACCCAATGGTCTGTTGCCATTTGAATTCCTCTGTATGTATGCGGCCCACAGCAGACGGAGGAGACCTGGTGAATCTGACAACAAGAACCGAATCCAGTGTTCAGATAGGCTTTATCCAGAGATTCAAATCCTCTCCCTTACCATTTGAGTGTTTGGGGAGGTAGGTCTGTTTAGCAGTGCGTTGCAGGTGAGGGAGGGGGTATGTTTAGCGGTGTGTTGTGGAAGGGGAAGGGGGGGGTCTGGTTACCCATGTGTTGTAGGCGGGGGAAGAGTGGAGTTAAGGAAGTAGGAGCGTGTGGCGCAGCGTCTCACTATATATATAGAAAGCAGCGCTAAATTCAGTAGCAGAGAAAGGATATCTCCTTTGAAGTCTTCGTATGTGCCTCTTATACGGGACTCTAGCGACAGACTAGGGACTATCTCACCTCCCAACTCCGCCAATGCTCTCCCATACATCTTGCTGCAGCTGATTTCCTGCCAGGTGATATCTATACAAATCCTTCTCTCACTGAGTCTCATCCTCACTAGCAGCCTTACTCGGGTTGAATTTCATCAACCATGTATAGGACCAACTCTGGAGTTTGTGTAGGACTTCTTCTAAGTTACTGCAATCCTCCTATTTAATTCCCCCATTACTCTGCATCACCCTTGTGGTGTGTGTGTGTGTGTGTGTGTGTGTGTGTGTGTGTGTGTGTGTGTGTGTGTGTGTGTGTGTGTCCTTATTTTCTTTCTAAGTCTTTAGAGATGTAATCTTGTAATCTGGCACAAATGAAACTTGGGTTGCTACAGGGTATTATGATCTGCTAAGTCTCCTTCCGTGACTGTTTTACAAAGAGGATAGTGAATGTTTCCCTACGTACAAATGTTGGTGAACCAGTGAAGATGTCCTGATTATTACGGGAAGATGAAATAATCTGAAATTTTGATAATAGATAATATTTTCTTTTTCTTTTCACATCTATTCTATTCCGTAATGTTTCATCTAAGGGCAGTCTGAAGTTATAAACGCGAGGCTCGTTCTCATTGCTTTCGAAATCTTAATGGAAAAGAATTGTGAGATTGTATTTTACGAGGGAAATCATATTATATCTTCCATCTTGTATATCATTTCGTCGTCTCAGTTTTAATCTAATCCTGACAGTTCTTTGGAAATCTACACAAGATGTTTTTCGCTAATATCACTTATAAGCTGCTATACGAATTCTTGAAACAGAGTACACAGAAAATTCTTTTTTTCATACTCCATTATTTTCTAACATAACTCATATTTCCCTAAACTCTCGTACGGATGTGTCAGATGGTACTATTCCCTCATATACAGCTTGTAAGACGAAGGGGAACCATTCTCCATTACTATAATACAACCATCACACCACAATACCTGTCATTAGGCTTCCTCTGTATCTCCTCGCTTGTCTCTATTTGTTACTGCAAATATTCAACGCACAAATTTCCCTTTAGTTCCTTATTGATTTTATTATATTATCCTGACGGAGGCTCCATTCGTACAAATTACGTATGCGCATTTTATTTTATTTGATTCCTAAAGAAATAAGGGAAGCGAGGCTACTCTGGGGAATTGGGAACCCCAGGCCTTTCCTAGCCTACGGGGTTGGGGTTGGAGACCCTACAAACGGTGTGTGTGTGTGTGTATATGGACACCTGATCCACCTAGTGAAGCTGGGAACACAGTTGATGATGGATGACGATAGATGGAGGAATAGATTTATTCTACTCACTGGTATCTCGGTTCAGTGGAGAGAAAACTGGATTATCGTTACTACTATAATAATCTCCCCCATTCATTAAATCATTATCATTAACATTAATAATAATAATAATAATAATAATAATGATGATGATAATAATAATAATAATAATAATAATAATAATAACAATAATAACAATAATAATAATAATAATGATACTAATAATAATAATAATAATAATAATAATAATAATAATAATAATAATGATAATGATAATAATAATAATGAAATATATGACAACATTATCCTTTACGGAGGCAAGCCATTAACAAGCCAGAGGCAAGAGTCTGATGATGAAGACGCCAGCATCACCAAGCGTCCAGGGCCACTGCACTCGTCCAGCTGACGCCACCCGGTGCGTCTTTCCTCCTCAGGCTCCACCTTTTTACGACTACATCTGTCATGTGTTCGCATAATGCATGACGGAGAAGCTTTTGTAACGTTCGCCAACTGCTTAATTAACACTTAAAATGAATATCTTAATAAGGTTCGAACAAATTTATTCCGATTTACTTTTTTTTCCTAATGGTGAAATCGTAGTTCAAGCGCTACCGTGTGAATCATCTGCTCACCACAGTGTACCCCTGCGTGGCTCCATCACTCTCGCTGACCATCGTCTCTCACACTGCTAGCAACACATCAGGCCTCTCTCCCCTTCTTACCATCTACCATTTCCCATCCATTAACTCCCCACCCCCATTTCCCCCCCTACAAGCAGTACCCCTCATGCTCCCACCCCTGCCACCATGGGTAGTTGCTCCATGACACCCACACATCAACCACCCAACCCACTCACTCTTAACCATCACCTCCCACTACCATTTCCTCCCTTCGTCTTCCCCACCACCACCACCTCCTCCTGCGACATTAACACCCGCCCTCCTGCACAGAAGGAGGGAGGGGAAGGGATGACCAACGTGGGGATGGGGAGAGTCGCCGCTGGCGAGAGAAATATTGGATCTATCCACTACTCTTATTCCATTTCCGGACAATACGAGCGGTATTACGGACGTTACGGACGCTCGACGATGTAGAGGACAGAGAGAGGAGGAGGGACGGGTGAAGAATTAGGAGGGGGATGAAGGAAAGGTGGAAGAGGATGAGAGAATGACTACTTAGGTGAAGGAGGATGGGGGATGAGAGGATGGTGACTGGAAACCTGCAGAGAGTACTGAGCGATGAGGGAAGAACCGAGAAGGTTAAAGGGAGGGCTTGGAGGTGGGGGAGAGGAGAGCTAAATCAACAAAACAAAAATGTAATTGAACAACGTGCCCAAAACTGCGTGGAGCCACAGCTACTCAGGACCGCCAAACACAGTGGAGTGAGGGAAGTGGTGTTTGTGCTACAGCTATGACCACCGCCGCTCGGCTGGGGACATGCATATCTTACACCCACAAAGTTAACTTCCTTGCAACTCAGTTTGATCTTTTATTTTTAACGTAACTAAGTTAATTAACCACTTGAGCAGGACGGTGCGATCCATGAGTGATGGCTTCATTCGTTGATTAAAGGTCAGGTCAAAGGCCAACCAAGAGTCTTACCATCGCGTTGCATAGGTCGTACCGTCGTGTTCAATAGCGTTATCATTGTGCTCACGGGGCTAAGGACCTCTTGAGAATCTGTTTGTTGAGAGGGACTCAGGAGTTGATTTGATTTGTGCCGGTAAGCCCGGCAAAATAATTGTGCACTCCATGCTCATACTGTGAGCGGCAGCGCAAAAGGATTACGGGGAGATCATCCCTAACCTGTTGCCAGAATCCTGATTTAGGAGAACAGCACAGGAGACAAACCGCCTGTTGGCAATTATCATAATGGTATTCAAGTACTTGGAATTATTCAGCGAGCCGTTCACATCCTACATTAGGCCAGACTCATAATATGTTTCTCACGTTTGGTCACTACACTTAAGAAACACAGGGAACGAATCGAAAGCGCCCAGAGGAAAGCAACAATTATAGGACCCGAATACGGAGAGATGAGTTATAGGAAAAGACCAAAGGCCAAAGGCCTTAAATTTGCCCAACGTGGAAGAGAGACGAATGAAGGGTGACTTGATCACATCCTTTTAAGTTTATAAACCAGGTCGATGACGTAGAATGTGAAAAGTTACACCGAGAAAGCAACCAGAGGACATAATTTTGAAGTTCAGAAAGAAACTTCTTAGAAAGAATGTAGAGAAGTATTCTTATAGTATAAGAGCAGTGAATGAATGGGGTAAACTGAATTATGAGACAGTGAATGTGTAGGGCACACAGAGGGGGTCTGAAACATTGTTCTACCTTTGTAGATCACCTGACAGAAGAATTTCCTTATACATGAATATATTTGGGATTATGTCAAGGTCATGACGGAAGTATAGAGTGCGGAGGATTGCATCAATTTGCAAGATAGACCCAAAGTTGTTCAGATACGTGGGTAAGTGCAAAGTAATGAGGATGGGACACTGTGGAGGAAGGTTTCGATACTAATATTACCTACCTGATAATAAGCTGCAGGATTCTGTGTGCAAGAAGGATCTGGGATTCGACACTGTATCTAACCTGAAGCCTCAGCTCCACATCTAGGAGAACTGCAGAGACAAACTCTCTGCTGGCAAATATTAGAATTACATCTAAGTATATGGATGAAGAAATATTCAGGATGAAGAAATATTCAGCAAATCAACTGTTCACATCAAATCAGGCCAAACTAAGAATACGCTTCTCAGGTTTGGGCACTGCACTTATAGGATACGTGAAGAACTGACAGAAGTGCAGTCGAGAGCCACGAAGATGGTACCACAATTACCACAACTGAGTTACACCGAGAGGTTACAGACCATAACTTTGTCCAATATGGAGGAGATAAAGAAACGTGTGGCGATCACAACGCGCAATTTTTTAAACTTACTTCATGATGTCATTAGTGAACACTTCTTCGAAAGATGCAAAAACAGAACATCCGGGGCATAACACGGAATTAAGAAGAAAATTGTTGGAAAAGACAAAACGAAGTACTTCAATAGTACGAGTTTGGATGAATGGAATAAACTGCGTTACGAAATTGTGAAAGCGGACAACATACGAAGTTTGAAAAGTTGTCTAATAGTAAAGGAAGTTATAGGATTGTGGACCTAAGAATGTAGATCTCCCTCCCTGTACAGTACACACACACACACACACACACACACACACACACACACTTACTATGCTGGGCATATGGAAACGATACATTACGTGTACTTAAAAGTTGTATGAAGAAATCTAACACTTAGGGATGGTAAACACAAAAAGAAAACTGAATATACTGAAGATATCAAAGAAAAGAAACATTACTGATCCTACTGTTACTCGCTCTAAAAGCTTGAGACCAACTGTTCCACGCCATGCAAGCTTTGAAACCTATTCCACCCCGCCTTATAAGCTCTGGACTTATTCCACCCCGTCATATAAGCTTTGAACCTACTGTTCCCCGCCACATGAGCCTTGGATCTATAAATTCCCCGCCACATAAGCTTTGGACCTACTATTCCCCGCCACATAAGCTTTGGACCTACTATTCCACGCCACATAAGCTTTGGACCTACTATTCCACGCCACATAAGCTTTGGACCTACTATTCCACGCCACATAAGCTTTGGGCCTATTGTTCTCCGCCACATAAGCTTTTAAACCCGAAACTGAGGAAGTGGAGGCAGCAGCACCTCCCGGAGCGGCCCCAAACAAGGACTTCCAGGAAATACCTTCATTCCAGAACTTGTCTATAAAGTCCTTCAGGATATACTGTGTAGGATATCCACAGGACGTAAACACGAACGTAGAGTGCCATGATAACAGGAGGAGGAGGAGGAGGGGGAAGCAGAGAGAGGGGAGTGGGAGAGGGAGTTGGAGAGAAAGAGAAGGGAGGGAGGAGCAGAGCGGGGAAGTGGGGGGAAGAAGGGGAGAGGGAAAGAAGGAATAAGAGGAACAGCAGCAGCAGAGCAAGGAAGTGGAAGAGAGGGAGAGAAAGGAAAGAAGAAGGAGGAGAAAGATGTATGAGGGAGAGAGGGGGGGAGGGAGTAATAGGAGCAGAAGGCTGGAAGCACAGAATAGGAAAGTAGGAGGAGGAGGGAAAGAGGGAAGAGTGGAGAAGAAAGGTGAGGGGTTGGAGGAGGAGAACAAAGGAGAATAAGAGATAAGGAGAGTTACGAGGTGGAAGCAAAGAAAAAGGAAGGTGGGGGGGTTGGGGACAGTACTGAGGAGGAGAAACAGGAGGATAACAAGGGGAATGTGAGGAGACGAGAAACATGATGAGGAGGATGAGGAGAGGGAGGAATAGGGAGAAGAGGAAGAGGAGAAGGAGGAGGAGGAGGAAGGGAAGTAGAAAGAGGAAGTGGGATGCATGTTGAGCATGAGGAAATGAGGATGAAGAAAATAAGGAGAACAAGTATAATTATCCACGATGAAGGAGATACACGGGAATGAGGAAAGAAGAGAAGGACGAGCAAAAGCAAGGAAAGAATGAGAGAGGAGGAGAGGAATGAATATGAGAGGGGAAAGGAAGAAGAAAAGTGTACAACTGACGATGAAAGGGAGACGAGAGAGAGAGAGAGAGAGAGAGAGAGAGAGAGAGAGAGAGAGAGAGAGAGAGAGAGAGAGAGAGAGAGAGAGAGAGAGAGACATTAGGCAGACAACACACATATATGGATGGTCACATGACCCTGACGCGTCCAACTCATAACCTCACAAGAAGTAACTCTGCCGTCAGAAACAAAACCAGAGTCCCACAGACACTGTACAAAAGCCGGATAACGGACGGGATATTGAAGCAAAATGCCGCGTCCTGTGCACAGTTCTGACGAGAGATGACGGTTTACATGACGCTCAAGATTTCTATTTCTGTTTTGAAACCAAATTAGCTAACGCGTTTTGAAACCAAGTTAGCTAACGCGTTTTGAAACCAAGTTCGCTAACGCGTTTTGAAACCAAGTTCTCAAGATTTCTATTTCTGTTTTGAAACCAAGTTAGCTAACGCGTTTTCAACGTTTTTATTGATAAAGATATTCTATAAGATTAGTATGATATCAGATCAACTTCCAACGTTTAGTACGTTTATTGCTTAGTATTTTCTATAACGAGATACAAAATCTTCAAATGGAATGCTGAATCCCATTTCTCACCAGATTAACGCATCCAATCCTCTTAAACTATAAAACAACTTAACCTTGGGTTCGACGGCCTAGCAAAGACTTTGACCTTACTGTGAAGCCTCATTCAGAGGGCGAGGTCAAGAGATGTATTATTGTGTTCAAGGGTCGTACCATCGTAGCCTAGGATCGTACCATCACGCTCAAGATAAGTACTATCGTACTCAGGGTCGTGCCGCCGTGTTCAAGGGTCGTACCGTCGTGCTCAAGTGACGTAAAACCGCGCTCAAGAGTCGTACCATCGTCCTCAAGGGTCGTACTACCGTGCTCAATGGATGTACCATCGTGCTCAAGAGTCGTGCCATCGTGCTCAAGGGTCGTACCACCGTGCTCAATGGATGTACCATCGTGCTCAAGAGTCGTACCGTCGTGCTCAAGAGTCGTACCATCGTGCTCAAGAGTCGTTCCATCGTGCTCAAGAGTCGTACCATGTGCTCAAGAGTCGTTCCCTCGTGCTCAAGAGTCGTGCCATCGTGCTCAAGAGTCGTACCATCGTGCTCAAGAGTCGTGCCATCGTGCTCAAGAGTCGTTCCATCGCGCTCAAGAGTCGTACCATCGTGCTCAAGAGTCGTGCCATCGTGCTCAAGAGTCGTACCATCGTGTTCGAGCACTTATTTCCTAGAAATGTATCCCGTGAATCCCTTGCTAACACTATTTCCACCATCCTGTTCCTCTAGTCAACTACAGACGCCACTGAGAATGTTCCTCACTCTTTTGTCACTATGGTTCGGTGGCGAGAGGGAAATTAACTTGTTTTTCACGAGAGAAAATAAGATTAACCTGTAATTCGTAGGATCAACCCGTAATTCGTAAGATTAACAGTGAAAGAAACTTTACAATTATCGACACGAAAAAATCTAACGTTAAACCAACTCGAAGTCACGAAATTTACCAATATCTGAAGATGCCAATCAGTCAACTAATACCGTAGCTTTGTGTTTCTCCTCAGTGAAGAGTTCAACTCCCAGCAATTTATTTTTAAACTGGAAGTAAAAAAGAGTTTTCGAACTTTTCCGGGTTAATTTCGCACGCCGTCAAAATGTAAATCTGCAGAGGGCACAAAGTTTTAATTAGTCAGTTCCTTGTAAATAAGAAGGCGTAGTTAGTGGCCGCTGGGGCGCCATGGAGGGTCTTCTGCCTCCTCCCCCAAGTACCTGCCTCCACCACACACTAAACTATCCATCTACCGGTTACCATAAACTCCATTCCCAGTGGATCAAGCACAAACTGCCTCTGCAACAGGGATTACAAAAGCTTCCGTAGTGCAGTGGTTAACGATGCGACCAACCAACCTGATGGGTACGAACTCGAATCCCGGACTTGGCAATCGGGTCACAGTCAACCCAGCTGTTCACTCTCCTCCTTGGGACAAGTCGGTCAGTGGTTACCTGGCCTAAGTTTGGTCGTGCGAATATGTGTCCATACGTAAATCTAGAATATATATATATATATATATATATATATATATATATATATATATATATATATATATATATATATATATATATATATATATATATATATATATATATATATATACATATATTCCTGGACTCATAGGAATATACTTGATCACGCACAAAATTTTACACTCGTAAAGCCCCGTCTCTTAACCATTATATATATATATATATATATATATATATATATATATATATATATATATATATATATATATATATATATATATTTTCAAACTATTCGCCATTTCCCGCGTTAGCGAGGTAGCGTTAAGAACAGAGGACTGGGCCTCTGAGGGAATATCCTCACCTGGCCCCCTTCTCTGTTCCTTCTTTTGGAAAATTGAAAAAAAAACAAAGAGGGGAGGATTTCCAGCCCCCCACTCCCTCCCCATTTAGTCGCCTTCTACGACACGCAGGGAATACGTGGGAAGTATTCTTTCTCCCCTATCCCCAGGAAGGAGGTAAATAAAGTGCGTAAGACAAGGGAGCAAATGGGAACTTCAGTGAAGGGCGCAAATGGGGAGGTGATAACAAGTAGTGGTGATGTGAGAAGGAGATGGAGTGAGTATTTTGAAGGTTTGTTGAATGTGTTTGATGACAGAGTGGCAGATATAGGGTGTTTTGGTCGAGGTGGTGTGCAAAGTGAGAGGGTTAGGGAAAATGATTTGGTAAACAGAGAAGAGGTACTAAAAGCTTTGCGGAAGATGAAAGCCGGCAAGGCAGCGGGTTTGGATGGTACTGCAGTGGAATTTATTAAAAAAGGGGGTGACTGTATTGTTGACTGGTTGGTAAGGTTATTTAATGTATGTATGACTCATGGTGAGGTGCCTGAGGATTGGCGGAATGCTTGCATAGTGCCATTGTACAAAGGCAAAGGGGATAAGAGTGAGTGCTCAAATTACAGAGGTATAAGTTTGTTGAGTATTCCTGGTAAATTATATGGAAGGGTATTGATTGAGAGGGTGAAGGCATGCACAGAGCATCAGATTGGGGAAGAGCAGTGTGGTTTCAGAAGTGGTAGAGGATGTGTGGATCAGGTGTTTGCTTTGAAGAATGTATGTGAGAAATACTTAGAAAAGCAAATGGATTTGTATGTAGCATTTATGGATCTGGAGAAGGCATATGATAGAGTTGATAGAGATGCTCTGTGGAAGGTATTAAGAATATATGGTGTGGGAGGCAAGTTGTTAGAAGCAGTGAAAAGTTTTTATCGAGGATGTAAGGCATGTGTACGTGTAGGAAGAGAGGAAAGTGATTGGTTCTCAGTGAATGTAGGTTTGCGGCAGGGGTGTGTGATGTCTCCATGGTTGTTTAATTTGTTTATGGATGGGGTTGTTAGGGAGGTGAATGCAAGAGTTTTGGAAAGAGGGGCAAGTATGAAGTCTGTTGGGGATGAGAGAGCTTGGGAAGTGAGTAAGTTGCTGTTCGCTGATGATACAGCGCTGGTGGCTGATTCATGTGAGAAACTGCAGAAGCTGGTGACTGAGTTTGGTAAAGTGTGTGAAAGAAGAAAGTTAAGAGTAAATGTGAATAAGAGCAAGGTTATTAGGTACAGTAGGGTTGAGGGTCAAGTCAATTGGGAGGTGAGTTTGAATGGAGAAAAACTGGAGGAAGTGAAGTGTTTTAGATATCTGGGAGTGGATCTGGCATCGGATGGAACTATGGAAGCGGAAGTGGATCATAGGGTGGGGGAGGGGGCGAAAATTCTGGGAGCCTTGAAGAATGTGTGGAAGTCGAGAACATTATCTCGGAAAGCAAAAATGGGTATGTTTGAAGGAATAGTGGTTCCAACAATGTTGTATGGTTTCGAGGCGTGGGCTATGGATAGAGTTGTGCGCAGGAGGATGGATGTGCTGGAAATGAGATGTTTGAGGACAATGTGTGGTGTGAGGTGGTTTGATCGAGTAAGTAACGTAAGGGTAAGAGAGATGTGTGGAAATAAAAAGAGCGTGGTTGAGAGAGCAGAAGAGGGTGTTTTGAAATGGTTTGGGCACATGGAGAGAATGAGTGAGGAAAGATTGACCAAGAGGATATATGTGTCGGAGGTGGAGGGAACGAGGAGAAGAGGGAGACCAAATTGGAGGTGGAAAGATGGAGTGAAAAAGATTTTGTGTGATCGGGGCCTGAACATGCAGGAGGGTGAAAGGAGGGCAAGGAATAGAGTGAATTGGAGCGATGTGGTATACCGGGGTTGACGTGCTGTCAGTGGATTGAATCAAGGCATGTGAAGCGCCTGGGGTAAACCATGGAAAGCTGTGTAGGTATGCATATTTGCGCGTGTGGACGTATGTATATACATGTGTATGGGGGTGGGTTGGGTCATTTCTTTCGTCTGTTTCCTTGCGCTACCTCGCAAACGCGGGAGACAGCGACAAAGCAAAAAAAAAAAAAAAAAAAAAAAAAATATATATATATATATATATATATATATATATATATATATATATATATATATATATATATATATATATATATATATATATATATATATATATATATATAAATGGTTAAGAGACGGGGCTTTACGAGTGTAAAAGTCTTTCCCCGTAACACACAAACAGTAATCAAATCTTTTAACTTAAGCCCATGTTAAAGTGAAACATGCTTCTTACTCTTAAACTGTACATACTAAGTTGACTTCCACACACGTATAAAAGAATTTTTCATCCTTTCACTGCACACACTACGTTCATACGTCATGACCAAACATGCTTAAAACTGAAGACAAAAACTCCTTTAAACAGGACACGATAAAGAAAACGAGGTTGCTGAAAAACATTTACTGTATTGCTAATAATGTCAGTCATTATAAGGCCATCATCATCATGGTCGAGGATGACGTTGCTTCTTCTGAAAACAACAACAGTAATGAGAATACTGAGACGATACCATGACTGATATATTGTTACGAAGCAATTAGAATAATAGTAATAATTATACGAAACGTACAACCAAAACTTGAGATATGTTATGTTCATTAATATGTTTCATATGTTAATTGCTATATTTCTTATCAATTTATTGTCACACACACACACACACACACACACACACACACACACACACACACAAAGAGTTGAGGATCAAATCAATAGAGAATCTTGCGTCCTAAAGTAAAACTGAACACGGTCATCGTCAAAATATATAAAGCATCAATTCAACATCATACCAGAGAGAGAGAGAGAGAGAGAGAGAGAGAGAGAGAGAGAGAGAGAGAGAGAGAGAGAGAGAGAGAGGCGGTTAACATCGCTGGCGAGGCGCGCCACACACGGCAGGCCACGGCGCCATCACTGGGGCAAATAACCCCCCTGGGGCCGCCACCCACCCACCTCCTCCGAACCACTTAAACATTAACTTTTTTCCCCATCACATTGCTTGCTCCATTATCAATACCTCAAATGAGAAAGAAGTAATAACTACCAGAGAAACAATGGGTAAATTGCGGGTTAATCTTATTTATAACACAAACATGTTCTGATCGCCAGCCAGGGTGAACCACTGAAAATATTATAGTCTCCCCGAACCCCGGGCGGGCTAATTTGTACTAAACATTGGCTACGTGAAACGCCAAACAGGGCGAGAGTAAATTAAGGAAAATATTGTTATTACTTTTGAGAGGCATGAAGTAAATCTCAGCACCTATAACAATTACCCCAACAGTCCCTCGCCTGGAAACGCTGCTCGGGAGTAGGGGCTTAAAATGCCAGATCCTGGCAGTTGAGATCACTCTAAAACAGACCTTCCTTTTTATCTCCCTGCTGCTATAATCCCATTTTCTTTTGTTTATATACCACTAGAAATAGACTTTGATGTGATTATTTTCCTATAACTGATATCTGAGCCATATCACCTGTCATCCGTAACCGAGTTATAACGACTGAAGAATTTGATTTAAGGAAGCGTCCGTTAGGCCTGTCAACCTCAGGATTTTGGCGCGAACAATACCATATGAGGCGGCGCGACACTGTTGCCAACACCGGCTACACAGTGACCCACAGTGTATCTTCAACATTCCATTGTGGACTGTAACGTTTTCTCATGGCAAACCTGCTACTTCGCTCTCCTGCCGCCATCTAACAAATAAATTACTCGACTATGATTGCTTACATTAGAAATTGACGCCCCCTAGTATATTCAGACCATTTCTAAAATTGCTATGTAACTGTGTCAAGTTCTAGCTACAAGCGAAGTACATTGACGAAGTATATAGGGCTTTAGCTGAAGGGTGAGGTAGAAGTCAAGCTATAGAGCTAATGAGCAGCACACAGGCTAATACAACTCTAGCCGCTTGGAGGGAATTAAAAGTGCAAAGACTATAATCATGACGATCTATAAGGTAACATCATCGACAAAAGAACAATCATAGAGACAACGGTGTTAATGACAGGAGGCGCAGCACCGAAGCCAAGCAGTAATAAAGAAGCGAGGTGTCGGGGGTACGGGGTTGTCAGGCGTCGGGGGCGTCGGCATCAAATGCAGCAGGAGCCATTAAAGAGATGGGCGCGGGCCAGCGAAGACCCTAACCAGCACCTACTGAACCCTTGGGCAGCAGTAGCAGCAGCATTAGGACTCCGAGAACCACCTCCTCAACCCCACACTGGCACAGCTTGACCTCCCTATCTTCATCAACCTCACCGTGGCAGTGATGCCCTCAAGCAATGAACTTCATATACCCTCGACTTGATATATCTTTTTTTCCCACCACAGCATACGAGCATATCGAGAATGAATCATTTTCCCAGGTATTACGAGGTTAATCTCTGTTCACCCTGGGGAAACGCTATCACATTAAAGGCAATGCTTTCAAAATACATTTAAATCTTTCCTATATAAAAATCTATCTTCACTCACCACCCGCATATTGTTCATCGAAACGTGTGTGATATATAATTACAAAGACTTACGAATTTATACCGACTGCATATTCCATTATCACTCCTGCCATGATCACTATTAATGATAATAATGATAATATCCTTATTATTACTTCTCTGGACACTTTTCTCTGAAGCTCCCTGCGGCTTCGAGGCTGTGCTACTTCCTTTGATGGGGAAATGATGGATCTGTTTGGAGTGACGCGTACCCTGGCGAGACTGCCCTCCCTTACATCAGCGAACGTTGATACAACCTCGCCGAAGATGACGTATCACTCGCACTGTAACCACAGGCAGGTGGAGTCCGGTGACACCTACCTACTGCATATACACAGGCAGACCAGATAAACATGCTAGCAAATTAAATGTATACAGATATATATATATATTATCATTTTATTTTTTCATTATACTTTGTCGCTGTCTATCGCGTTAGCGAGGTAGCGCAAGGAAACAGACGAAAAATGGCCTAACCCACCTACATACACATGTATATACATACACGTCCACACACGCACATATACATACCTATACATCTCAACGTATACATATATATACACACAGAGACATATACATATATACACATGTACATAATTCATACTGTCTGCCCTTATTCATTCCCGTCGCCACCCCGCCACACATGAAATGACAACTCCCTCCCCCGCATGTGCGCGAGATAGCACTAGGAAAAGACAACAAAGGCCACATTCGTTCACACTCAGTCTCTAGCTGTCATGTATAATGCACCGAAACCACAGCTCCCTTCCCACATCCAGGCCCCACAAAACTTTCCATGGTTTACCCCAGACGCTTCACATGCCCTGATTCAATCCATTGACGGCACGTCGATCTCGGTATACGACATCGTTCCAATTCACTCTATTCCTTGCAGGCCTTTCACCCTCCTGCATGTTCAGTCCCCGATCATTCAAAATCTTTTTCACTCCATCTTTCCACCTCCAATTTGGTCTCCCACTTCTCCTCGTTCCCTCCACCTTTGACATATATATCCTCTTTGTTCAATCTTTCCTCACTCATTCTCTCCATGTGATCACACCATTTCAATGTACCTTCTGCTCTCTCAACCACACTCTATCTATTACCACACATCTCTCTTACCCTTTCATTATTTACTCGATCAAACCACCTCACACCACATATTGTCCTCAAACATCTCATTTCCAGCACATCCACCCTCCTGCGCACAACTCTATCTATAGCCCACGCCTCGCAACCATATAACATTGCCGGAACCACTATTCCTTCAAACATACTCCTTCCCAAGCTCTCTCATCCGCAACAGACTGCATACTTGCTCCTCTCTCCAAAACCTTTGCATTCACCTCCCTAACAACCCCATCCATAAACAAATTAAACAACCATGGAGACATCACGCACCCTTGCCGCAAACCGACATTCACTGAGAAGCAATCACTTTCCTCTTCCTATACGTACACATGCCTTACATCCTCGATAAAAACTTTTCACTGCTTCTATCAACTTGCCTCCCACAGCATATATTCCTAATACCTTCCACAGCATCTCTATCGTATGCCCTCTCCAGATCCATAAATGTTACATACAAATCCATTTGCTTTTCTTAGGATTTCTCACATACATTCTTCAAAGCAAACACCTGATCCACCCATCCTCTGCCACTTCTGAAGCCACACTGCTTTTCCCTAATCTGATGCTCTGTACATGCCTTGACTCTCTCAATCAATTCCCTCCCATATAATTTCCCAGGAATACTCAACAAACTTATATATATATATATATATATATATATATATATATATATATATATATATATATATATATATATATATATATATATATATATTATCCTGGGGATAGAGGAGAAAGAATACTTCCCATGTATTCCCTGCGTGTCGCAGAAGGCGACTAAAAGGGGAGGGAGCGGGTGGCTGGAAATCCTCCCCTCTGTTTTTTTTTTTTTTTTTATTTTCCAAAAGAAGGAACAGAGAAGGGGGCCAGGTGAGGATATTCCCTCAAAGGCCCAGTCCTCTGTTCTTAACGCTATCTCGCTAACGCGGGATATGGTGAATAATATGAAAGATATATATATATAAATATATATATATATATATATATATATATATATATATATATTATATATATATATATATATATATATATATATATATATATATATATGCAGATATACCTTAACACCACACATACACACATTACTACATATACAACTACATACTGGACAATAATACCGACATACCTGTACACAGGTATGCAGATATACCCAAGAATATGTGTAAAGACTTCATTTACATACTGACGCATACAAACACACCTAATACTAAAGACATACAGACATTTAGCCACATACATACACACTCAAGACAGACATATAGTCACAAAACATATGCACGCACTTAAGGACATAAAAACATGCCCAAATACATACATACTTAAACACTTAACACACACACACAAACACACCACACAGACAGATCGACAGACAGACAGACAGACACACACACACACACACACACACACACGTACACACACACACACACACACACACACACACACACACACACACACACACACACACACAAGAAGACATACAGTCACATATCCACGTACAAACACACGTCTTTTTTTAATCTTTACGCTGGAGGCTCCAGTCAGGGACACAAGTCCACAACAAGGCCGGGCCGGAAATGATACATGAATAGGTCAAGGAAAGGAAGAACTTACACACTGAAGGCAGACATACAGACATACCGACATACAGACACACCCACACATTAAAGACAGGCCCACACACACACACACACACACACACACACACACACACACACACACACACACTCACGAGAACAGAAAGACTGCATCACGAGCGAACTCTTCAAGAGGTCGTTGGCATGACATAAACATACCTGTCACCAGAACACTCGGGCTATCACTATAAGGTGAACCTATGACCACACACTAATCCCACACTCATCAAGGCTGACACTTGCTCATAAGAATGTCCTCCTTTAATGTCAAGTCATAGCTCAAGCGCGAGGACCGTCGGTGAGGCGATAACGCCACATGAATTTCATAATACAGATTCCTATGGAGTGTAAACACGAAGGTCTCAGTAGTTTCCAATCAGTTGGTGTAGTTCAGGTCCTTCTGTGGTATTCGTGATAAACATTATAACAATGGACATTTGACACTTGAGGTTCATAGTGCCGGACCCAGACAGCGGACTGATGGTGCTCAAAGTGTGACATGTTTGAACACATCTCTGATGGGAGAACAAGGCAGAACCAGATGACAGAAGACCTGATGACCTGTGATGAGGTTATCTAAAAAAGGACGTCAATAGTGCCATCACTTCTCTATCTATAGAGCTGGAGACAGGATAGTAAAGCAGAAGGCTCAAGCTCATCCCTAGAAGAGCACCATAAGTTATAGAAAAAGAATACTAATGGCTCCTCTTCAGACATCTGGGATGTGACGTGTGTTTATGAAGCCCATGAATATATATTTTCCAGAGGTACTTACGCAACAACGTCGGGCAAGTATCGGGTGGTGTGAAGTGGAGGGAATTAATACTACAGTTGACCATCTTGTCAACACTGGACACAATAGGTTGGTTATCTCTGACTCCCAGAGTACACTGACCTCGCTCATCTCTCTTCACTCAGGGCGTAGGACCGTGAGATATGTCTAAATATTTCTTCACAAAGCCGGGGAAAATCATCTCATGATTAAATCAATCAACACGACAGTACGGTCGTTGGCCTTTAACCTGATCCTCAATATCTAGGTCAAAAGACACGTTGTCATACCCAAAAGTTGTGTTCAAGAAGTTAAATCCTCATGGATATCCTCACATACTGGATTATGTGAACCTAACTAACACTGGTGGATGTATCTAACACCAATGCTTGCTGTTTCAGGCCAGGTACTGACCACAGTTTGTCCAGAAATTCCATCTAACATCCAGACCAAAGACTCGTGTAGTAATGATACTATGGGTGTGGATGCTCAACACCCTGAAAGCGTAACCATCTACCTTTGACCTCTTCTCTGCCGCTGGGCACATGTCCGGTAGACACAGCATCTGGAGTCGACGCTGCCATATCGTTACAGCAAGATGAAGACTTGGAATACAGATACATGTGGCAGTTCAGTGATCAAGGACCAGTACCAGATATCCCACAGTGTAAAGTGTTCCAGGAATTTTTTCTTTTTTTACTAAACACTGGAACAGTATATTACTAATGTCCTTATAATGCTGATTCTAGGTCGTCTGGTAGTAATTGCCAGACGGTAGTTGGGTCGTTGACAAGATTGTTGTGCTTGGACAAATACTGTTAGTTCCTCCTGGATTTACACTCTCTAGAGGACTGGTGTGTCTCCTACAATCACTGGATGGTGCTTGTCAATTACCGTAATGTGCCTGATATGCTTGAGAATGTCTGAACACACTGTTTTTTTAGTGAGGATTGTATAAACCTAACAACCCCTAATCTGTGAAAAGGTGTATGTGATTTATCTAGTAAGAAAAAGAATCAAATAATAAAGAACAAAATTCAAGTTGTATGAGTTAAGATCTTAAGGGGGGTAGGAAGGTGGGTGTGTAGGGAGTGACATATGAACCCCTCCTGTGTTAGGTGAGACTGACTTCCTCCCTTCCACCTCGGCTAACGACCGACCCCGGCCGGCGCCGAGCGCCGCTGTAACAAGGACACCGCCCGCAGCAGTGATCCTCCGAGAACCTCTGCTGGGAGTAAGGGCGCTACATACTCTCGAGGGTCTTCAGGCTAAAGGGACTCGGGGGACAGGGGGAAGGTGATGGAGGGGCGAGGCAGGGACTGGGGGAAATGGGAGTATGGGTGTTGGTGACGGAGGGGACGCAGGGGGAAAGGGGAGGTGGGGGGTGAGCGTGAAGAAAGGGGGAGGGAAGGGACTGAAGAAGAAGGGCCAAGAAGGTGATGAGGGAGAAGACGTAGGAAAGACTCAGCAGTATGAGACAGTCTTACCCAACGCAAGAAACCTAAGGCATTTTTGTTATGGTTTCTTCACTCATCGGCAACACGAACACGAGGCGGAACAAGAGGTGGGCTGAGAAGCGTTGGAAGAGGAGGAAGAGGAGGGGGATGAAGAGGAGGAGGAGGAAGAGAACGGTAGAGAGTTATAACAGCATCGACAACAGGCGTACTATCTGCAAAAACAGAGGCAGCGGCGAGAGCAGCAGCAGCAGCTGCTAGAGTAGCAGCACGGGGCAACAGCAGCGGCAATAAAACAGTAACAACAGCATCAACAACAACAACGGTACCAACAACAACAACAAAACAGTAGCAACAGTAGTAATACCAAAGGCAAGAACAATAAATACAGCAACAACAACAACAACAACAACAACACTGTCAAGAGCAGCAGCATCAGGAGCAACAACAGAACAAACAACAGAACAACAGAAGCAAGAACAATAACACCTACAGTAGCAGGAACAATAACAATAACAACAGGAACACCATCAGAAACAACAGGTAAAAGGAGCAGCAGCAGAAACAACAGTAGTCTCAGTAACATTAAAAGTAACAGGAGCAGCAGCAGAAACAACAGTAGTCTCAGTAACATTAAAAGTAACAGGAGCAGCAGTAGCAATAACGACAATAATAACAACAGTAGCGCATGCCGGTAGCAACAGTAGTCGCAGCAACATCAGCAACAGTAACAGCGACCATGAAATCGGCAACAGTACGAGAAACAGAAGCCCCAGCAGCAACGGCGGTACCATAATCAATAACAAAATCGGTAGAATCATCGGCAACAACAGAAGTAACAACAACAACAACAACAACAATAACAGTAGTAGTAACAGCAGCAACTACAATAACAACAGCAGCAGCAGAACTGGCAAAAACAACAGCGACAACAAGAGCAGTGTAAGCAAACGCAGCAACGATATTGGGAGACAACGAAGCCCCGACTGAATCACTGTGGTAAAAACTGAAACAGAAGATGCTAAACAACAGAACAACACCAGCGGTAGTGACAGCGTCACCCAGAGCAACAGAACAACAACGGCAGTAACCGCGTCACCCAGAGCAACAGAACAACAACGGCAGTAACAGCGTCACCCAGAGCAACAGAACAACAACGGCAGCAACAGCGTCACCCAGAGCAACAGAACAGCAGCAACAGTAACAGCACTTTAGCTCTTGTTCTAATTCTATGGGTAAACTTGAATAGGAAATGTTAGGTTAATATTACTTAGGTTAAATTAAGATAGGTTTACACACACACACACACACACACACACACACACACACATTAGAAATAAGCTAACCTAACCTAACCTAACCTAACCCATCCTAATCTAACCTAACCTATCCTTACCTAACGTAACCTAAACAAGCAGCAATGCGGTGGCATCAGTACCAGACGCAACAGCTTCACCACCACCACCCATTCCTCACCAACTTTACCTTTTCCCTCACAACACCACCACCAACACCTCATCACTCCCGCCTCCTCCCCCTCACCACCACACACAACACCGTCGTCCTTGACGTGGGTATAATAGGGTATGAATTTAATGGGAGCTCAAACCGCCTGAGCTCGATTTACGAGTAATCAAAAATCGGGACCAAAAGAGCCGGCGCGAGAGGACCGCCCCCTCCTTCTCCCCCACCTCCTCCTCCCCGAGTGTTGTGAGGTGTGAGTCGGGTGTCTCACACCTCCCCAGCACCTCAGGTCCAACACCACCTAATTATGACCTCACGCACCGACCTGGGGCAAAATGGGACACAAGACTGCCATGTGTGTGGCGGCCACGAGCACAGACTGGAGAGAGAGAGAGAGAGAGAGAGAGAGAGAGAGAGAGAGAGAGAGAGAGAGAGAGAGAGAGAGAGAGAGAGAGAGAGAGAGAGAGAGAGAGAGAGTGTGTGTGTGTGTGTGTGTGTGTGTCACATAAACAGAAAGAAGGAAAGTAACCCCCCAGCGTCGACTGGGCTATTTAGAAGTTGAGCCAAAGTTTAATTAATAAGACAAGCAGAGTGTATCAGCTGCTGGTGACGACTGGCCAGAGCCAGAGATATTATGGAACCAACTCGACTCTAGTCAGGTACACACCAGTGGCTCGCTTTGTGGCGCAACTCTCATGCCATGAGAAAAAGGCTCAGATTTACACATGGGTGTAAATCGCGGTTCTTGAAGGTAAGGAACATGACTTGATTCTACAAGGAGAGGGCTCAGCTCTACAAGAGGTGCGGAGTTGATGTTGTACAATGAGTGTATAAAATGGCTTGTGCACAAAGTGATAGACATATCTACAAATGAAAAAGGAGGGAGGATGATGGATCGTCATACCTTTTCCCTCTCTTTTTCCAATGGTGATGGAATAAGGCAAGTGGTGTGCGTGAGCCTTGGTAAGATAACTCCAAAGGCCTAACAAAGAGGCGAACTTTAGAGTCTGACTCAAGAATGTAACTCAGGAGGTTCCCATGTAAGTCAGCCTGGGAGGGCAGCTGGAGGAGGTTGACCCGGGAGACTAACACAGGAGCTGCTGGCTAACTTATGAGCTGTTAAACCCGGACTTCAGTGTGCTTGTCCATCGTAACTGTGAATAACTGTCCATTGAAGGAGGCCAAGGAGCGGCGACTCCCATTACAGAAATTCATGGATCAGTGATTGGGCTCCTCCTGTTCCAGGAAGCCATGGATCAATGATTGGCGATTCTTGTTCAGGGAAATAATGGATCAGTACGATTTAGTTTATTTCCATGAAATCAGTGGCCAATAATTGGCAGTCTTCCATTCTGAAGGTCTATTCTATGTTCATCAATATCATGGATCGCCGATTCAGTATTCCCATATAACAATAGCAGGTTTGTCAGGGAATTACGATGTTATTTTCCGTGCTAGTCATTCAGCGGTTGGTGTCACCGCTGATTTACAGGAGAATCTGGAAACTATCGGCGCGCTAATGAGGCTCCTGGAAACTCCTCGGTAGGGGTCAGAAACTGGACGTGATCATCTTATTCAACACTGTTGGGGCAACTGCAATATCAGTCACACTAACTAATGTTATAGGTATTGTTATCCTCTAGACAACCACCAGGAAGTTCCATTTCCCGTCGCAAGTCCTCAGTCTTATGGAAATAGCACGTATTTCATGTTTACAATTGTGCTTACGAACGTACGAGGCCGCAGGGGACAATAGATACACGAACTTCCCCCTCGAGTTTAGAAGCAAAACCACACGCATTCTTTGCACCTCTTGTCGGAAAAAAGTAAAATCAAAGACAGGACGAACTCCACGAACTCCCATCCAATCAACGCTATCCCACCAGGCTTGACCGACTACTGTGAATTCCCGTAAAGGAATAACAAGAAACCTTAACTTGAACAGCAAGCGAGCTGGCGTGGCGGAGGTGAACCTCGAGTTATCCATCCGACGAGTAAACTCCACAACTCAACAGGAGTATTCAGATAAACAGAAAACACAAGCACTGGAAGGCGGTAATGAAAATGTAAACCAGTTAAGGTAGACCACAGTAAGATAAAAGCCTTGCACTTGGCTGGGATGAAATTTACATAGGGACTGAGGCGCTCTTAATAATCACTGAAGAGTAGATGTACTGAAGAGTAAATGTAGCAAAGAAATTAAAAGAAAGTGAGCGAAAACTCGGTGCCTCATATTAATGGAGGAAGAAAAGAGCAACACTTGAAATAGAAAAAAAAATCTTTTATGCAGAATGAAAATGCAAAGGCAGCTCAGCCCCGGCCCTGTGTGTAAAGCAGGGGATGAAAGATGAAAAATGAAAGATTGAGGAACGTGCATGAATAAGGCTTTAGTGAGCAGATTTGGACTCGACTACTAATGAACTCCCGAGTATATATATATATATATATATATATATATATATATATATATATATATATATATATATATATATATATATATATATATATATCATTACTTTAAACCATTTTTCAAGAAAAATCATCTAACTCAATGTTATCTTCGTCACTGCTTCTTGCCCTAAAGACTCTGGTATCATCCGAGAGCTTGAGATCTACAGAACTATCCCAGCTTCGTGATAACAGAAACAAAACTATTTACAAAGCTTAGAGGTCATTCACTCTAGCGCCACAGGATGTACACACACATCAGAACTATGCTCAGAGGTCAAAAATAGGAACGATCTTATTCACCTTCAGTTTTAACCGGTGCCACAAGGTAACAGATGCACCTAAAGACAAGAAAAACACTAGCACAGTACGAACATACTTCAAACCTCTAGACAAAACGACCATGGTGTCACAGACTGTACAACGTAAGCGAAAAACATAACTCGTAACATAACTGGAGTGTGGATGAAGACGTTCAAACTGCATTCAGTACAACCTATACGAGAAACACCCTTCGTAATCCACGTGTGGAATCTAAAGTTGTCTAATCCTAGTCGAGCAGCCAATTAAGAGAAATTATCAAATAATCATAAGCGATACCCTGGGAGAGGGTAGATAATGACACTACTGAGATGAGACACACAAGGATGAGGCACACAAGGATGAGGCACACAAGGATGAGGCACACAAGGATGAGACACACAAGGATGAGACACACAAGGATGAGACACACAAGGATGAGGCACACAAGGATGAGGCACACAAGGATGAGGCACACAAGGATGAGGCACACAAGGATGAGGCACACAAGGATGAGACACACAAGGATGAGGCACACAAGGATGAGACACACAAGGATGAGACACACAAGGATGAGGCACACAAGGATGAGGCACACAAGGATGAGACACACAAGGATGAGACACACAAGGATGAGGCACACAAGGATGAGGCACACAAGGATGAGGCACACAAGGATGAGACACACAAGGATGAGGCACACAAGGATGAGACACACAAGGATGAGACACACAAGGATGAGGCACACAAGGATGAGGCACACAAGGATGAGACACACAAGGATGAGGCACACAAGGATGAGGCACACAAGGATGAGGCACACAAGGATGAGGCACACAAGGATGAGGCACACAAGGATGAGGCACACAAGGATGAGACACACAAGGATGAGGCACACAAGGATGAGGCACACAAGGATGAGGCACACAAGGATGAGGCACACAAGGATGAGGCACACAAGGATGAGGCACACAAGGATGAGGCACACAAGGATGAGGCACACAAGGATGAGGCACACAAGGATGAGGCACACAAGGATGAGACACACAAGGATGAGGCACACAAGGATGAGACACACAAGGATGAGGCACACAAGGATGAGGCACACAAGGATGAGGCACACAAGGATGAGGCACACAAGGATGAGGCACACAAGGATGAGACACACAAGGATGAGACACACAAGGATGAGACACACAAGGATGAGGCACACAAGGATGAGACACACAAGGATGAGGCACACAAGGATGAGACACACAAGGATGAGGCACACAAGGATGAGGCACACAAGGATGAGGCACACAAGGATGAGACACACAAGGATGAGGCACACAAGGATGAGGCACACAAGGATGAGACACACAAGGATGAGACACACAAGGATGAGACACACAAGGATGAGGCACACAAGGATGAGACACACAAGGATGAGACACACAAGGATGAGGCACACAAGGATGAGGCACACAAGGATGAGACACACAAGGATGAGGCACACAAGGATGAGGCACACAAGGATGAGGACACACAAGGATGAGGCACACAAGGATGAGGCACACAAGGATGAGACACACAAGGATGAGACACACAAGGATGAGGCACACAAGGATGAGGCACACAAGGATGAGACACACAAGGATGAGGCACACAAGGATGAGGCACACAAGGATGAGACACACAAGGATGAGGCACACAAGGATGAGGCACACAAGGATGAGACACACAAGGATGAGGCACACAAGGATGAGGCACACAAGGATGAGGCACACAAGGATGAGACACACAAGGATGAGGCACACAAGGATGAGGCACACAAGGATGAGGCACACAAGGATGAGGCACACAAGGATGAGGCACACAAGGATGAGACACACAAGGATGAGACACACAAGGATGAGACACACAAGGATGAGGCACACAAGGATGAGGCACACAAGGATGAGACACACAAGGATGAGGCACACAAGGATGAGGCACACAAGGATGAGGCACACAAGGATGAGGCACACAAGGATGAGGCACACAAGGAACTTCTCGGGAAAATGATACAAAAGAACGCTGCAAACTGAGACTCTTCAGACTAGTGGGAGCAGCATTATCACCAGCCATTGTGGTCGCCTTCTTTCTCGAAGTCTTCAAGTTCTGAAGATGCGACACATCCGCTGGCGAGTGTGAAGTGGTCACGCCACGGACCGCACCCACACCGGGTACAAAGAAGGACAGACGTACAGCCTGGTCTGAGGCCATGTCACTGTTCAAGTTATCCTTCTAAAGAGCTAGGATGATCGTTATGATTTCATCTATCCTCATCACTACTATATGTCAAGTACTTCTCTACAGTTACCACAGGACCAATTGCTATGACGAAGTTCTGGTGTTACCCTGACCCTCTTTCTAAGTGGTCCTGCATCCCAAGGCTGCGCTACTACGAGTAGAAGGGAAATGTGGACTCATGTGGAGTGGGAAGTTCTTCGACGAGACAGTACTCCCAGCCGTTGTACAGCCTCGCCAAAGTGACTTATCATCTGCGGTGTAAACTCTTGTAGGCGGAGCTAGGTAGCATCACACGTCGATATACACACACACACACACACACACACACACACACACACACACACACACACACACACACATATGGTTGGAACGGAGGTTACGCGCAAACGTTTCATCAAAACAGACTCTAAAAATGGGCTGTGAAAGAAAGGCTATGATGAACATCATCTGGCAGGAAATACACTGCAGGAATCTGTATGTGAGAGAGACTTGGGTGGGAGTCGACACTACACCTAAAGAAGCACGGAGAGGTAACACAGGTCCATAGAAGGGCAACAAAGATGGTATCAGAATAAAGGGAAAGGCATGTGGGCCTTAAATTTGCCAGCCATGGAAGAGAGGTGTAGGAGTGACTTGATCACAACCTTTAATTTTTAAATCAGACTAATGACTTAGTTTGTGAATAATTCTCTAAGAGATATAGGAACAGAGCAGCTTGAAGCAATAAGGCATTAAAGAACCTTGTTAGAAAAGATGTAAAGATGTACTTGTGTAGTATATGAACGTTATAAAGTAAATGAAAATATAGTAACTATGACAGCATACTGAAATTCAAAAATTCATGAGATGGTGGCTACAACTGGCGACGTGTGTAATACGTAATACACACACACGTATCCAGAACCAATAACACCAATGTTTACACGGCGTTGCTCAGACGGGCGCTGGCCCTCCCAGGTCTGGTTCCCCGAGGGGAATCTCCGGCAGGATATCCCGATAGCGGCGGGGGTAGGTGGCAGGGTAAGGTAGGAAGCGGGTTTGGGTAGATCAAGGGCGGGGAAGGGTAGGTGGTAGGGTAATGTAATGCAGGAGGCAGGCTCGGGTAGGCTGGCGTGAAGGGGTAGGTGCTGAGGCGGGGTAGGTGGCAGGGTTGGATATCAAAGGAGGCAGGGCAAGGTGGTTTGCAGGGCGGGGCAGATCCAGTGGTAGGACATAGTAAGTGGCGGTACCAGTTAAGCTGTGGGGCAGGGCAGGGTAAAGCATGGCAGGTGACACAGTAAGGTAAAGCAAGAGGCAGGGGAGGGTAGGTGGCTCAGGTGTCAGCAGTCTGCCAACCTTAAGCACAGGAACAGCCGCCTGGTGCGTGACGATGCGCCAGGGTAAGGTGGACCAGCAGGGTACATATGAGGGGGAGCACATGGTCGGGTGGGCGACAGGGGTTAGTGGTTTGGCGAGTGGGTGGTGGGAAGGTAGGTAGGTGGATCAATGTGTTGAGAGAGAGAGAGAGAGAGAGAGAGAGAGAGAGAGAGAGAGAGAGAGAGAGAGAGAGAGAGAGAGAGAGAGAGAGAGAGAGAGAGAGAGAGAGACCTTATCTTTCTCGACTGCTCTCTTAAGCGTATGCCAATTAGCGGTAAGAGAGTGAGAGACGCTGAGGGCCCTCAGCCAGCGAGTGACCCACCTTTGTCCTGCTCTTGTACTCCGGCTCTTTAGCAACCCCTTCCATCTTACCCCCCCAAGCCTGCTGCAGGAACATTTGGCCAGCTTACGCCTAACCCGGGCACAGTGAAGGTCTCCCTCTTCTTCTGGCCTCCAAGGTCAAAGTTCAAATGCAAGTCATTCATTTATTCTCGAGTGTCATATGGCAAAGTGTTCATTCGTCTGGGATTAATTCTGAGCATCCTTGTCACAATGGGCGGTCATACCAGTAAGGGACATTGTCATGGAGGTGATCGCCCGGTTCTTGAGACTTAGCGGTCATTTCCATAACTCGGACGAAGAGAATGCAATACTCATGCCACTGTATTAGTTAACTTTAACTTTGCACTCATACTGACAGCTTCTTCTTTTTTCCTGCAAATCATACATAGATATTTTAGTACGGAGACCACCAAGCCCTTTCTTACGTTACTTGGTGCAATGAACACGTTTCTGATGGTTATCTAAAGCATTGGTTCCCAACCGGTTGTGTACATACCACAAGTGATACACGAGACCCGTCCAGCTGGTCGGTGGTATTAGTTGTAAAAGTTCCAGTCGCATGTTAAAAGGAATATGAATCAATTATTACATTGTGGAAATATGTTGGACGATGGAAGTTACGTATATTCTCGCGTTATTATCTCTCTGATACCTTAAATCTTAAGACTTATTCCTTTATTTATCATCTTGAACGTAACGAGGTACAGAAGTGGAGGAAAATAAACTTAAGGGTTCTTGATTCATTAGAATTTGCGACTGAACTTTACTTGACAGAAAATAGAGAAGTGGCCCCTAACAAAAGACAACCAGATTCTACTGAATGTAAATTACTTTGATGATTTTAAAAGCACTAATTCCAAGTCTGGTTTCAAATCTAACCCTTAAGCTAGACAGTATGATTCTTAAGCATAATGGTACGACCCTCGAGCAAGACGTTACGACCCTCGAGCACGACGGTACGATCCTTGAGCATGACGGTACGATCCTTGAACACGACGGTACGATCCCTGAACACGAGGGTACGACCCTCGAGCACGACGGTACGTCCCTTGAGACAGAGAATACAATCCTCAAGCCCGTCCGATCCTTTAACAGGAAGGTGCGATCCTCGGGTATGATGGCCTGATTATAACCTAGTCTTTAAGGGGCAGATCAAAGGTCAAGTCATCATATCCAAGGGTCATAACGTCGGCTCGAGGTTCGAACTACTTGTCCATAAGGTTATCAACAAAACATTTTAAGACAAATTTCAAAGCCCGGAATTCTCATCCCCAGAGACTGAGGTTGTGTTATCACAGCAACACATTTAGTAACTCTTAATGACTTTCAGGCACATTTCACTCCACATCGAAACATTCACAGTAAGCGAGAGTAAGATACATAAAAAAAAAGGTACATAACTCCCTTGATTACTGGTGCACTTACTGAGGTCCACAGAGGACCTTGCAGTTTTTGAAGCATCATAGTGGTGGAGTCTAGTCACTTGTGTGGGAGATGGGTGTTGGGGAGGTGGAAGGAAAGTAATTGGATGTTGGAGAGGGCATGGGAGGGAGGGTTTGTTTGCAACTAGTAAACAAGCCCTCACTGAGTACGAAAAACTCCTCCCTCATGCACTTCACAATCTAGTACTATTAACGACGATGATTTTCATCACATGAGTTCAGGGTGTTGGCACACGGACCATATTCTTCCTTTCGTGATTCGATCTAGCAGTTTTCTATCCAGCACAGCTGTACACTCTTCCTTACAGTTACGTATATCGCAGAAAAAATCACTGATTATGAAAATGCCTGAAAGACTGTACGGAAAAATAAGCGACATTTCACAAACACCTTCACCAACGTGTTCGCAATATACCTAATAATGATTCCACTGTTATTGTGAAATAAAATGCAGCTAAACGGCTTTTACCCTCAGGATACGCGTGCCTGCAAGGCGATTCAACTGGATAGAATAATGTATGTTAGGCACCCCCTCCCCCCCTCCCGGCGCGTTTTCTGTTCGGTTCACAAGTTACCATAACAAGAGTTTATCGGCGATAAAACTAATATCAACTCTGCAACATACATAGTTGGAATGCATAACTCATACACATGTATTTTGAGTATTATAAATATCTTATGCCGATGAAACAGGTGGAATACTGGTAGAGCAGAGCCACAGTAATAACAAGAGTCAGTTTAGCAGTTTGATAGATGGCAACGTTACCACAGATGGTAAATCTGTGGACTTACATGCGCCAAGGAAATGACACAAGACTGCTTCGCCAAGAATAACAAGGGCATCAACAAAGATGGCATTATCACACTCGGTTCTAACCTTTTGAGTATGATGGTACGACCAATAAGCACGACGTTGCGACAATGAGTACGTCGTGCGCTCGAGTGCGACGGTACGACCAAAGCTTTGGTAGGATAGTTTCTTTCTTTCCCTGACCCTTAACGCCATACAATCAGGTTCAAGGTTCGTGCTGTTGAAGTCATGAGTTGTACTGTCGTGCTCAAGGGTTGTACAGTCGCGCTCAAAGGTTATATCGTCGTGCTCAAGGGTTGTAACCGTCGTGCTCAAGGGGTTATATCGTCGTGCTCAGGGGTCATACGGTCTTGCCCAAAGATCGCACCGTCGTGCTCAAGGGTCGCGCCGTCAAAATTCAAGAGATTAATCAAGTCTGGATAGATCAAGTCAGGTAAGCTGGTCAATACCGGTCAGGTTAAGTCTGGCTAGGTGAAGATGAGTACAAGACTCATGTTCTTCAATATATATAATAACCCCAAACTAACCTAACCTGTCTTAATCTCCTCCTGCTGGCGAAGTAAGAACAGACTCATCTTTATCTCATCCTTAACGGCGCCTCAACACAGTCTGTCTGATCATCCCATGAAGAAATCCTCGCATTCAGGAAACAAGGCAGTGTTACCTGCCACAGGGACAACATAATGAAATCCACTAATTAATTCAGGTTTATGTTGTGGGAAGATATGAAAACATTTCGACTCACCTTCATATCTCCAGGTCTTACACAGGCATCTACAGGCTATCGCATCCTCTCAAGATTCAAGAGATTTCTTTGTATAATTGATGTTAATATATCAGTGTCCTTCAGAGGCAGTTGCAAAACTCCGGATCATCATAACTCATGGTACATTATACTCTTCAAGTTGTTCGTGCGATACATATTGCATTTTCATTTGGATAGACCTTAGAGAGATCACTTGAATAACATTCTTACCGTCTGTGTCTTCTATAGAAGCTTTGATTGATAATAACAGCAATGTCTTTTATAGACGCTTTAATTGATAATAACAGCAATGATGATAATGGGGGAAAATATCATGATAATCCACTTCTAGTCCTCTCTCCTACCTCCTCTTACTGAATCAAATGCTCCCAGCATTTTGATGAAGCTTTCAAGAAAGCAAATAGGATGTTTGGATTCATTAACAAAAACTGTTCACACAAAAGCATGGATGTGATATTGTCACTATACCTAAGTCTAGTTGGACCCCACGTAGAGAGAGAGAGAGAGAGAGAGAGAGAGAGAGAGAGAGAGAGAGAGAGAGAGAGAGAGAGAGAGAGAGAGAGAGAAGAGAGATGCGAAGAGCAACGAAGCTGATTCCTTCAATCGTAACTAACCATATGATATGAGGTCAGATTGCGAGAATCAAACTTGTTCTTTTTTTAAGCAAGAGGCATCTCTGAGACAAATTGATAGAATGTTTTAGAATACTTAAAGGATTCCAGAACGTCCATATTGAAAATTTCTTTACAGTAGCACCAGCAGTACCAACGAGAGAAAATGGACAAAACTTAGAGGTCATAGAGTTAATCCAGACAGCACGAAATATTTCTTTACCAGCGATATTAACGATGAGCGAAATAAGCTCCCAGAACATATTGTTCGATAAGAATAACCTTAATATCTTCAAAATTAGCCTTGAATCATCACGTGTCACTCTCCGGTATTGAATACTTCGTTTAATCAATCATAACGTAGTGGTATATTGCTACCTTCTCAACTACCGATCTCTCCCTGGTCATGCTGCGGCAACATACAAACATTAATTAAACCGTGTCACCTGCTGTGAGAGAGTATGTAAGAATTATTATACCATTCTTCAACATCAGGAATAATATAGGCATGTTAAGTCAAGAGGCTGGAGCTCAAGTTTATCTTTACTGTTGTCTTAGCAACAAAAAGTGAAGGGATACTGGTCGTTGGTGATGGGATGCATGATATATTCATTCTCATTCTACCTTACGACTTTCCTATAAAAATTCACTCTTGGCATAATACTTCTACACGTCATTTCTTCTACCTGTTTTCCGTCCAGCGTGTTGCAGGAGGGAGTAGGTGGGGAGAGAGCCTTTGCTTTGCTGTTCTTTTCTTCTAATGATTTTAGGGGGATTGCATTCTCTTGTGTGTGTGTGTGTGTGGTGTTAAGACCATACGATGGGTCTGTGTATCCATGTAACTCTACGATCTTGCTCTCGTAAGTTTCTCTGAGGTTTCTCCCAAGGCGTAAGAACAGGATGGAGTACTTCGTGTCCTGAGGGAGTGAGTGTACCTCTGAGCTGGCTGCAATCTTTGTTCGTCTATTTTGTCTCTGAGCATCCAGACTTTTCAGAAGAGAAAAGACCGTTTTACCTCCCCCCTTATCATTTATTCTGTGCTAATTCCAGAATTTTGGAAACTCAGATCTCTAACACTTTTGTAAACACTAAGAATCTTAATGTCATCATTAACAGCACCAATACGGCTTTTGCGATGCCGGGTCTGTTGGTGCGAGTCTCGCGTATGTAATCTTACCTTTGGTCTTCCTCCCTCAGGAATTTGGTGAATCTTTTTGTCATAGCCCTGGACACATCTCTAAAGCATCTGCCAAAGTGTAGTATAAGTCCTCGCCTTTCTGTTTCTCTGTGTTCTCCAATACATAGTTTCCCTTCCATTCGTTCTATCGCTGTACTCCTTACTGATGAAGTGACGTCTTTCCTCTTATTCTATCAACAGTGGTGTCTAACAGGGCTCTGTCCTGTCGCTTATCGTCCTCCTCTTTGTATTTGACTTTTCTTTAGCCTATCACCCATTCACTCTTACACTAAAGGCCTCTCGCTATTTACCTCAGCTCGTTTTCCATTGCTTCCCACTCCGATGATATTCGTTCTTTTTCTCACACCGAACTTAATATTTCCTCTCTCAATTCGAACTTGGGCAACATTTTCGACTGGGACTGCAGTTACTTTGTTAAATTTAACAGTGTAAAAACGCAGTTTCTTTTCACATCTCTTACTAAGTCTCACTCGCTTCTTAGAAATAAATTTCGAAATAGTTCAACTCTGCCATTGCATAAACATGTTGGGCATGACCACATCCAGCACTATCCTGGAAAATTCACAGTGAAAATGCCAAAATCTGCTCTCAAATGCTTGGGTTGCTGCACAGGTATTACAACAATCAATTCTTGTGATCAACTGTTCCATATCTACTAGAGTCTCATTCACTCCACTGAGAAATTGTGTTCTCATATCTAAATTAGCTCCACTTTCATCTCTTTTATAGCCAGAGCAAAACGAAAAGCCTACTTTATCAACTTTCCTGCTGTTATACCTCTTCAGCCATCTTCTTCAGTAATGCCTCTCTCTCTCTCTCTCTCTCTCTCTCTCTCTCTCTCTCTCTCTCTCTCTCTCTCTCTCTCTCTCTCTCTCTCTCTTCTACAGGTATCATTTTGGCCAGCACCGTCATGCGCTACCTGCTAGTGTACCTGGATCTGCGGCACGCATCCGGCTGCTGGTTCCCATAGTTTCTGTGTAGAGACTAATCACACGAGGACTGACCATTAAGCTACTCCCTTCTTACCTGTTTCAAGGCAATGTGAAATTCTCCTCCATCTCTTGTCTTTATCTCTCCCCATAAAACTTCTATTTTCAAAAGTCGGGCGTGCACACACCGGAGGACCTCAATAAATGCCTGTTGTACAGCATTTTTCCCCTTAACGCTCAACATCTTACCTTGGATACGGAATGGCCATAGGTGAGAAATGTTTTTGGTCGTGTCATGTCGGATATTATAAAATCAGAACAAAATTAAATAGAACAAAACATACAAATATAATAATAACACTAACTAACGTTAATGTTAAAACCGCAAATAGCAGTAATATTAGAGAATGATAAGCAATGACAACAGACATCTTCTCCTTTACGTTCCTTGTCCACGAAAACATTTCCACCGCCACAATCAGCTGGCAGTCAGGACGCTCCAACTCTGAATTGTATATCAGTATCTACATAGGCCATTCACGGCACAGAATACATTTCCAAGCCATTGTGTTCCGTGCCTAAAGAAGACTTACATGCCTAGGCCACTGACCATCAAATACATGTACCCCTACATCCAGTGACGGTGAGATTCTTGCACCTCTATATCCAGAGATGGTGAGATTCTTGCACCTCTACATCCAGTGATGGTGAGATTCTTGCACCTCTACATCCAGAGATGGTGAGATTCTTGCACCTCTACATCCAGTGATGGTGAAATACTTGCACCTCTACATCCAGTGATGGTGAAATACTTGTACCTCTACATCCGGTGATCCAGAAATATTGATACCAACACAATCGGAGGCCGGTTAACATATTCAGGATTCTGTACCCAAGCACCAACATTTCTACGATCACATTCACTCCTTAAGATATATTTTCACTCCCAGATCAATACATAAGTAAAAATGTATTCAGACCTTCACCGGTACAGAAACGCTTACGCTGTCAACTTTATACCATACAAATATTTGCTCTAAAACGTTTATATCCAATAAAACCGAATTCTGAACATCTAGCCTGCACTCATTTCATTTTGTTTATGTGCTGAACTCCTCAGATATGGGACTGTAAAAAACTTATTTAAAAAAGAAAAGGTCTAACCCAATAATCCCTTTCTCCTGTCCAAATTTGACTCGGCCTTGCAGAACGTTCTTAACGGGGTGGGCCATTTAAGAAGAACCAGATGGAATAACCAGTGTTATCCTTTCCTTGTATGCGGATCTGTGAGGCTTAGGTGAAGATAAGCCTTCTCCTGTAGCATCCTGTCTCCATCTATATATATCAAGATTTTAGGACCCCATCATTTTTCTCCAGCAGATGACCTCGTTATAGACCATCAGGTCTTCTTGTATCTGTCCTTACCATACACTCCCATCGTAATTTCAATGACCCCAAAGACGAGAGGATATAAATGAATTTCACGTGTGTCTCATGACTCTGACGGAGGCAAGCCAGATCGTGAACCCGTTAATCACAGCTGCGTCCGAAGATTTTTGTCCAAATCTGTAGAAGCTGAATTTGTGATGGATAAGCATTAGGGAGATAACAAGAAAAACAATATTTGTTCTCAACAGCTCTGCTCTCAGCTCACATAATTCTCTCCCCCGAATGTCATGTGATATTTGAGTATCAAGGACCAGCATCAGAAAATCTTAAAAAAAAAAAGAGGGATGGCATCCATACAAATTAAGGCATCACGTGAACTGAATGAGAATGACCCGGGCAGAAGACCTGAGTTCCGTGAATGGAGCATCGAAACTTGTGAAAGTGAAGCTGATCATCTGAGTTAAAATCTTTATTCAGATGACGTTAACAGTCATGTGTCGGGAGGGAATCAACAAATTTTGCGAAATTGGTTTGCAGAATATTCTAACTAGATGGAGGCCAAGAGAAAATTGGAGTCTTCAAGGGTAATGGCATGGTGTGGTATGTAGGACACAACAATTATTGGAAAATGTTTCTTTCATGGTGCCATGAATGCAAAAAAAAAAATACGTTTTTCCTAACCTTTTGAATGATGAGATACGCTTCTAGTGCTTTAATAACAAGATGAGACACAAACACAATATGAAGTGAATGTTAAGACGCTGGATCGATAGTGATGAACCAGAACATCTGGGATACTTGAAAATTCTGGTATATTTCGTAAGAATTCATGACTTCAGTCATCATGAAACTTATTCTCAAATTTCAGCAGATACACTGAACACAGCTCGAGGTCAATGGATAATCAGGTAAGTGTATGGGCTACACTGGCGGTCACTTCGAACTCCACTGGCTGTCACATCGAACTTCTAACTTAAATGAATAAAGTAAAAACATTCAAAACATGAATATCTTTCAGACGAAACGGAGTGAAAAATACCTGGAGGATTTTTTAAGGAAAACAACAGCTCAGTGTCTGTTGTAAGGGTGAGTAAAACTGGAAACCATCACAAGAAAAATGCCAGCGAAGACTGGAAGAAAAAAGTAACGCCGAAATAACTGAAGAACTGACGAAAGAAAACCAAAAAAACTGCCGACGAAAACTGAGAGACTGCGAGCAAAAAACTGAAAACCTGGCTCGCACCGGCGGTCGTCGCCTTACAATAGCCAGCCGACTTCGATAGCTCGAAAGCAGTTCGCACACACTGCTATTCTAGCTGCACTTCAGCTCCAGTAATCCGCCCTCACCAACAGCCTCCCGACAACCCAGGCTGTGGCTCACACCTAATGGTATTTTGCCCACCTGTGCACTCCTGGCAGGCCTCCCACTGCAGCGGCCCGTACACACATATAATTCTTTCACACAGTTGTTCTGCCCTTAATCCCACACCAGCAGCCTACCTACACCTGTAATCCAGACATAGCTCGCATACACCAGTAATCCCCCCACACAGCTTGTCCTATACCCGTAATCCTCAGCTCACCCAGACTAGTCGTCCGCTCCTATCAGTAACCCAGCCACACCAGTATATCCCTCCACCTTCCTGCAAGTGTTCCTCTTTCCTTCATTAGCTAAACCAACTGATCTTTATCTAACGAAGTTACGGGACAACTGGGCCGGTGAGGACGGCCTTCGGTGCCACAATTGGGCCAGCCTGGCACCCACAGCTGCCACCAATAACATCCCAGCAGTTTATTGCTCCAAGTTCTGGTGGTGGGAGGCTCCGGCGGGTGCCCGCGATCTAATACCGAAAGCTGCTGCTGGATTTACCCTGTATAACCCTGGCACGAGCCGGGTTCTCTGACGGTACGCTCTCTGGCTGCTGACTACTGAGGGAAGAGTGAGAGAAGATCTTAGTGTTCCTCATTACTGGCCAGGGCAACGGCAGGGAACCTACCTACACTCATTCTTCCTGCTATAAATATTAGAGAAGGGAAATTATTCCCCCAAATATAGAAAACAAGAATACTAAAGAAAATACAAATAGATCTAAAGTTATACTGAAAGTATTAGTTATAATTCAGCCAATGTATGCAAAGAGGAGATCAAGGGTTAGTGGTGTTTATACAAATACATCATGATATGCCAGAGGTATTCCCTCCCACACCAACACAGGTGTTCCCTCTCACACCCATACAGGTTTTCCCTCTTACACCAAGACAAGTGTTCCTTCAATACCCAGACAGGTGTTTCCTCTCACACCCAGACAGGTGTTCCCTCTCACACTCACCTTATCGCTCACAACAATGTCTCCGACACAACATTGCCTCACTCGCAAATGTAATTGCTCATAACACTGTCTAACTAACAACAGTACTTTACTTACAACAACGCTGTTTATCTCCCAACAGGATCTTCCCCACAGCAATGCTTCTCTAACAAAGCAGTTTCGCTCACGCTACCTCCCTCATAATAACAAAACACCACAGAGAAGTGCCTCTCTCAAATACTGTTTCCATTACAACACTCACTTATGACACTCCTCACAACGGAGTCTCTCTCACAGCAATAGTTCCCTCATCCTTGTTTCTTTTGTCACTGTGTTTCCCTCAAAGGAATGTTTTCTTCGCAATTTCATTTCTCAAAATCATATCTTCCCTAGAATTCTGCTTTCTTTAAAATAATGTCCACCTCAAAATAATGCTTTATTTAGAATGTTTCCATCCTACACATACTCATCGCCACAATCACACGTAACTTCTTCACGACAGTGAAAATCTACATCAATGGCAACCTTAAACAAGTGATGGCTATACAACAGTGATGATTTTACAACAGTGGCAACATACAACAGTGACAGTTTTACAAATGTTACAACTCTACAAGTGACCTTACAATATCAACGATCTTACAACAGTGACCTTACAATTGCAATGACCTTACAACAGTGACGACCTTACAATACTGACCTTACAAGTGACAATGGTGGCCTTACAACTGTGACAACCATACAACAGTGACAACCTTACAATAGGGATAATCATAATACGATGTTGCCATTTCAACATTTCAGCTGACACAAACCTATAACGTCATGTGGTCATAACATCAATTCTCTCACAATTCAGTTGATTTTCCTCATGGCACAGATGCACCCCCCCTCCCCCCACAACAAAGAGTTACCTCCTTCACACCAAGATTGATTTGTGCTGGTAACTCCATGATCATCCTGTGAGCGGTCGCGCACAAGGATTACAGAAGTCACAAAGGGTCTTAGTCAGACCCCAATGGGTTGAAATTACATAAAATGTTAATTTTCATGAAAGGTATTTCATTACATACATTACATAGTTTCATATGGTACGTTTTACCGAACAGATGCAAAAAAGTGGACACAAACTTCAAATTTCAGGTATCTTATCAAAAAGGTGTTGTGACATTCTTTGCAGGGTTTGTTTAGATCTATCCCTAAAAGGTTCTATTTTCTCACATTCTAAGACACAGTGTTCCAGTTTGTGTCCAAATGTTTGATCACAAACTTTACAATTCACATGATTAACATCTCCAGTTAGGACAAAGCGCCAATAGTACCCATAGCCTAGCCTTAGGCTGGTCGCTACATCATCATGTAATCTGCTGATCTTATTACTTTCTCCACATACATGTCTTACTTTACACATTTCACGGTGATGGAAAATGTTTCTACTTGTGTTATCTAAACTCGTCTTCATGCTTCAAAGAGGTCAGTTAGTTCCTTTCTAATTACAGTTTTGAGGCTTCTAATTGACAACCCAATATTGTTTTCAACATCATATCTACTATGTGTAAGTTTGGTTAAATCATCAGCTTTGTCATGCTCACGGAGGCCTATATGAGAAGGAATCCATAACAAATTGATCCGAATCCCTTGAGCAATAATGTCTGAGTATTTGTATCTGGCTTCAGAGACCAGCATGTTACATTCTGATCTCAGGTTGTTAAGGGCAAGTAATGAAGACAGAGAATTAGAGACAATTAAACTGTCTGTGGCAGTGATTTATACCTGCTCAAGAGCTTTAAGTCTGGCGAACAATTCAATTCGTAGAGAAGATGCCCACTTGTTTATTCCAACATTTTTCTCAAATCTATTACCATCGGGCAGGACCACAATGGCAGCACTACCTGCCCTCCCAGTGGAAGAGTCGCGAGAATCGTCAGTATAGATGCACTGGGCTATGTTATTGTCAGTCTGGAGTTTCTGTATATGTTCATCAAGAACACAGGTTTTGACTAAGTGTTGAAAGTGAAGATTAAAAGTAACTGGATTCTTGGGTGATAAGTGGGTCTAGTGACGTCAAAGGGAGTTATCTGCCAGGGAGGCAGAAAATGCTGCTGCTCCCTGATTTCATACAAATTATGTACACCAAACATTGTCGTGTGGTTGGCTATTATTTTGATCCATTTAGATTCACTTGTGTCATGGTATATATGGTTTAACAATTCTTTAGAGACAACATAATCTGGATCACCACGCAGAAGTTTCAGTCCAATCATAAGATTGATTTCAAGTATCTTGTCTTCACTGCTGGGAATACCAACTTCTTTCTGCATGTTGAGTACTTCAGTGGACTTTGGGCAACCAAGTATGATACTTAAGGCTTGTATTTTTTCAAGTCTGCTGATACCTATGTTATTATGTAGGATTAAACTGGTGTGTGGCAATCTATTAGGGACCTAATTTATGCTAAGCAAATCATTCTAGCAATTCTGTTCTGATATTTGCATCATGATTAGGGCTGCATCATGCAACAGCTGTAAGACCTCTGAGTCGATCTGTACATTGTCGATTTAGTTTCTGCACACTAGCTGCAGCACATGGGACTGAGACATCAAGGTATTTAAAGGAGGAGACATAGTCAATCGGGTTTCCACCAACTGCCAACTTCGATGGTACGCTCTTGACATTACCAATTCGTTTATTGAAGGCATTTTTTTACCTGCAGAAATGATAAAACTAATTCTTTCACAGGCTATGTGTGTGCATTTAAGAGCAGTATGCATTTCACGATATGTTTTGGAATGTGCAAGAATATCATTAGTATAACTAATAGTGATATTTCTGGGACACTGTGGAATCGATTTCAGTAATGCATTGATCAGTACACTGAACAAATTGGGGCTAAGCACTCCACCCTGAGGAGTACCAAGTAGCATGTCTCTGATTTCACTTTTATGGCCTTGAAACAACAAAGCTGACTTTATAACTGAGAGATAGCCGAGTATCCAGTGCAGGAGCCGGCCACCTATATCCATTTCTGCTTACTCATATAAATTTACTTCCCTACTGACAATATCAAATGCAGCTTTTAGGCCAAGAAAAAAGGTGTTTTATACCTTCTGTCCCCAAGAACTTTTCGGAAAGTAGTGATACATTTGTGTACACTTTTGCCATGTGTGAAACTATTAATATTAGGTGACATGCTCTGCTGAGCACCATCCTCTCAAATGTTTTCCACAGGCAACTCGTCAGAGAGATGGGGCGAAATTCATCAGGTTGATTGTGTTTAGGTATTAGTACAATTAGGCTATTGGTCCATGAGGAGGGTAGATGGTGTTGGTAGATCCAGGATTGTAGTAGATTGGGTAATTTACGTGGGGGTTTGCCAGGAGGCGTTCGACATTCTTGCAGACACATGACATCCATGTCTTCGGTAACGACCTTGTGATGGAGGTCACAATATCTTTTCTTCATAGAGGCAATGTTCCAACTGAGCATTGTGACGTCACTATACTGTTGAGTAATGTTCCTGTTCGCCATTTTCCTTAAAAGTTGCATGGATCTCCCTTATGATGTCAAGTCTCTCATGTATTTCTTTACACCGATTTAGCATAATGTTTTTCATAAGTTGCATGGATCTCCCTTATGATGTCAAGTCTCTCATGTATTTCTTTGCACCGATTTAGCATAATGTTTTTCATAAGTTGCATGGATCTCCCTTATGATGTCAAGTCTCTCATGTATTTCTTTGCACCGATTTAGCATAATGTTTTTCATAATTCTTATTTTCGAAAACATCATCGTCGCCATGTGGTGTTCTTGTCACCTGTTGGTGTGCATCAACCTTTTCATTCAGCAATTGGACTTCCTCACACAGCACATCGATAGATTCATGCATGCTTGCCCTCCTGTCACCATGCACAGCTGTTTCTATTACTTGTTGGTAACTTGGTTACTTGCAGTAACTCTATCACTAAGGATTATCATCTCATAAAGTACTTCCAACAGAATTGTGTTGAACTTCTATAGGTTCTTCATTCTGCTTTAGGATAATTTCTATACTGCTCTGGATCTCAATAATCACTTCAAGATCTTCTTGATCACTGTCGTCAACAATCTGTTTACAAGGAAAACGAGTAGTTCTTGTGTCTGGAGAGACTACCTTATTCCTTGGCCTGCCAGGAGTTACCATGTTTTGTGAGGGTTGAACTCCGGGAGCACGGCCAGCGCCGGACGTGGGGGAAGAAAATGTAGAGACGGGCGTTTGGTGTGGTTGCTCATCAGTTCCCCTAGAGTGACGGTGGCCTCGGTGTAGTCTGGATGTCCTGCCCTCACTCCAGGCTGCTTACAGCTTACGTATTTTTTCAATGGTCTCCCCATTGTCAAATTTTTGGTTGCATGTTTCCTTGCAGATGTGCCACACCGAGAGAAGGGAGATCTGCAGACGTTAGCCTCATAATTCCATCTCTGGCATCTGAAGCACCGCCGTCTGGGAGGAAGATAGATATCCATCCTGAGATAACGAAAGGCGCCAGGGACTGAGTTTCCTTAGGGGGTGTTCACTGCCAATCCAGTCTGATATGACTGCTTTTCTTCCTCTAATTCGTTTAAAATTCTAAATGTTTTCATTCTGAAGAAGGATTGCGTGGTCTTGGTGGTTGTCAAGTCTCAGGACGATGATGGAAGTCTTTTTAGGGTAGGCATAGTTTGGAGGACGCTGCATTTGTATGCCTTCACTAACACTGTTGGTTACTTCTTCAACTAACTGTTGATCATTTTTCAAGGTGACGTCGTTCTGAGCGTTGTTTGCGAAGTGCAATTTGCCGTGTGAGTACTTACACTACACATGTGACAACCATTGATATTTGGCCTCTGTGCCTATGTCTGGTGGGGAGTTTTTTTTTTTTTTTTGCGCTGATTATGTGACCTTGGTGGTAGGGAAAGCTCGTCATCCACCATAGGGGTTGACGGTACAGTCTGGTGATGGTTGCCCAAGTCACTGTCTATGTCCTCTGTTTCTTCTGGGGAGACACCTCTGTCGTGTTTACTGGTTACTGATCTCTGTGGTGAAGGAGGATAGCTTTCCTCGTATGAGGCCATTGATGTTTATCGCACGGGGGAAATATAGAGTAACTCTACCAACACACCACAGCAGTACCTTCCTCACAAAACAGATGCACCTCCCCTCACAAAAGACGATTCTCCCTCACACCCCAGATAAGCCTCCCTCACCCAACAGATGAACCTCCCCCACACCACAGATGATCCACCCTCACACCCCAGATATACCTCCCCCCACCCAACAGATGAGCCTCCCCCACACCACAGATGATCCACCCTCACACCCCAGATATACCTCCCTCACCCAAGAGATGAGCCTCTCCCACACCACAGATGATCCACCCTCACACCCCAGATATACCTCCCTCACCCAACAGATGAGCCTCTCCCACACCACAGATGATCCACCCTCACACCCCAGATATACCTCCCTCACCCAACAGATGAGCCTCCCCCACACCACAGATGCTTCTCTCCAATACCACATGTGTGTCTAGTCAACCCTCGCGGCCCCTCCTCCCCCACTCACCAGTACCTTCCGTTCTTCTCCTCCAGCAGTATCTCACGTCACCCAATCAAAAATGGAGACGTATGCAGGACTCGGGTGTTTTTTCTGGGCTGGGCTCTGGCATGGAACGAATTTTCCATTAATCAGCGCGACAGAAGGAGTGAGACGCCTGACACTGATCCATGGTCGCCCCGGACACGCTCCTGTACTGCCAAACTCGCCATGTTGGATTAATGTTCTCAGAGACCATTCTTCTGGCGGCTTCACCCGGGTAGAACTACACTAGAACGGCTTACTTTGATGGCAGACATTTATGTGGAGTTAGCCAAGGCAATGAAGTTATACACTGGGATGTATACGCTTGCTACTTGTCGAGTATCTGGGTTAGACAAGTGCACGGAGGATTAGTCTTATGATGTCTCTAACTACGTGTAGATAAATGCTCGTAATCTTCTTGAAATGAATATTTCAGGGAAATCAAATTGATGAAAACCAACAGATTCTGAGAGCTGTTTTGGAAAGGTCGTGTCGAGATGACATGGAGTTGACGACAAAATTCTGGGCATGACAAGTCCTGCTCGACACACCTGGATTCGTCATCCTCACAGCAGAAAAGCTGATGTGCATCTTACCCAGGTGATGAGGGAGGCGGCAAAACCTCAGAAACAATGTAAGGAAATCTAAGATATGTATGGTAACTCTTGAACATAATCACTGCTGATGAAAAAGCCACGAGTATGAGGAAGGATGTGGCACGTAAATTCTATCTCACTGAGACATCAGGATGCAAGCATAAGTGTGGCTCACAACACTAATTTCATAAATATTCAAAAGAAGGCCACATTGGTATGTTGAGCAGAGGGTAGGCAACGGAGTTCCTTAAAAAAATGGTGTTGCTTACTTAAATTCTTCACAAGTTTCGCAACAGGTAAGAAAATTAATATTTTCATACTTCACAAGATAAAAAAATCAGTTTAGATTTATTCTTCTAGAATTTCTAGAATTTTTGAGGTTCCTGAATAATGAGCCCAGATTTTTTTTGTGTGTGTCAAGTTCATCTTTACACATCGACAGATCCTCTGGTATTTCTATCGGGCCTCCTGGCACTGCAGAAAACCGGGTTTTCACTTCCTAAGCCAAGTAACATGTATAAGAAGACGATGCTAAGAACAAGAAGCTCCCGCCATCAACCGAAAACATCAACATATCCAAAAAAACTTAACAAAAGGAGAGTTGCGACACTGTGCCAGTTTTCTGTCAAAAGCCATTGCTATCTTTTTTCTGACAGACCAAAAACAATAGAAGTTACTCTGTACAGGTGTAGAGTGTGTACAGTCTCAATATTGAATGATTCTACGTGTGGTAAAACTGATAAGGAGAAAACTTAAGGAATCAAATCATTAAATAACCACAAAGACCACAAGAAAAAAAAGAGGTCGAAGAGCTCTTAAGGAAACCAGTGATGTATTCTGATGAAGCCAAGTCCCCATGTGAGAGGTTTACTATCAGCTTGAATGATGGACCCGCTGGGGCAGATATGAATATGTGATTGACTGTGTTTTTACAAGGAGCTGATGAATGAGTCAGGAGGGTGTGAGTAATGTTGGTGCTGGTGATGACAGTCTGGTTCTCTCTGGTGCCCCCCCTGTGTCTCCTTCACTGCTGGGGATGACGGGCCAGCTGCTGCCTGGTGCCTCCTGTGTGTCTCCCTCAATGCTGAGGATGACGGGCCAGCTGCTGTCTGGTGGGGCCCTGTGTCTGGCCCCCACTGCTGGGGATGACGGGCCAGCTCTAGTCGCGCGCGTACACACACACACACACACACACACACACACACACACACACACACACACACACACACACACACACACACACACACACACACACACACACATTCCAAAATTATCTCAGTGGATGGGAACAAAGGAACAAAAGTCGCATATCTGAAGAGCCTCCTCAAAATGCTTTGAGGTCACAATTGGCGTGCAGCAGGGTTCTGTTCTGAGACCACTGCTTTTCCTGATGTATGTAAATGACCGGCCAGAAGGACTGGGCTTCCACCTGAATGTGTTTGTAGATGACGCCAAGGTCATGAGGAAAGTAGAAAGGCAGGATGATTAAATTACTTTCATGGGGAAGTAGAAAAACACGAAAGCTAGTTTGATGCCTGGGTAATGTAATCCAATCCCAGTTAACATAAAGTAATGAGGATGAGACAAAGCCAAAGAAGGCCTCACTATATGTATATTCAGCAGGAAATAGATTTTGATAAAGATGTTCGAGAGGGACTTGGAAGCCGACATTATTTCTAACCTGCTGCCAAAGTCCCACTTTAGGACAATAGTATAGGAAACAAGCTGTCTACTTACAAATATTATGCTTATATTCAAGTACTTGGACAAACAAGATTTTAGGAAGATATCTGCATCGTACATTAGGCCAAAACCAGAATATTTTTCTGTTTGTTCACTACACTTAAAGAAGAAAAAAATAATGGAAAAGGTCCAGATGAGAGCATCAAGGATGCCACCAGAATTAAGACCTGATGCCATCTGTTTCTCAGTCTGCCTCCTAGCCCCGACACTGCACGAGTAAATACAAGAACTCGCCACACAGTTACAAAGCCTCAAGGTAAAGCGCTCGACTACGACCACTAACTTACCAATGAAACTGGACTGGAAAAGGAGTTCTCCCCTGAGCTAGTCAGATTCCTTTGCTTCATCATCACTGCCTCCCTCCATCAGTCAAGATGCTCATAGGTCTGAAGGCTTCATATGTCTACGAGCTCTGAGTAAGTTAAGAACCATTGCCAACTTCCCAGTCCTCATCCCCAGCTTAAACTACGAAAGTTTTGTATTCAAATGACTTATACAGACACTGAAGGTTCCATAGACTCTCTTCAGTTGGGATATATGAAGACCTCTTCTGCCACCCATTGCTTCAAGAGCTTCCTAGAATTTATCGATCGCGATTTAGAGAGACGTGGGACCTAGTCATATATATATATATATATATATATATATATATATATATATATATATATATATATATATATATCCTTCCTTCTCTTAGAAATTGAAATACAGGAAGGGGGAGGGGAGGGGGTTCCAGCCCCCCCACTCCCTCCCCTTTTAGTCGCCTACGACACGCAAGGAATACGGAGGTAGACTTCTTTCTCCCCTGCCCCAGGGATAAGACGGTGTGCTGAAAAGGTGTGTACAAGTGGAGAGAATGTGTTATGGGAGGTTGACAAAGAGGATATATATGTCAATAATGAAGGGAACAAGGAGAACGGGGAGACCAGACTGAAGATGGAAGGATAGAGTTTGAAATATTTTGAGCGATCGAGGCGTGAATATGCAGAAGAGTGAAAGGTGTGCACGGGATTGAGTGAACTGGAACGATGTGCTATCAATGGAGTGAAGCAGTACATGTTCAGCGTCTGAGGTAAATCATGGTTAGGTAAGTGGAGCATGATTGTTGATAGGGGAGCTGTAGTTTCGGTGCATTACATATGACAGCTATCCCCAGCTATCCCCTGGGATAATATATATATATATATATATATATATATATATATATATATATATATATATATATATATTATATATATATATATATATATATATATATTACCTAATCGCTGTTTCCTGCGTCAGCTAGGTAGCGCAGGGAAACAGACGAAAAATGGCTCAACCACCCACACTAAGCCTCCTCATCCTCATAAACGAGGTGTCAACGATGACAACAGCTCGTCCGCATGCGCTCCCCTCCGGAAAGACCTTCGGGACCAGACCACCGCCAACCACGTCACCATCAAACAACCAAGACGGTCGCCATGCACGTCAGCCTCAATCTCAACTCTCTCCCGCCACCTACAGCTTCACTAGGACCTATTCCTCCTCCAGGGTGCTCAGTCTACCAGGTTGTAGGAGTTATTCTGGACGATAAACCAAGCCTGAAGGAACGTGTTAGCACCATCACCAAATCCTGCAGCTAACTTTGTGGCCTTAAGACGCGTGAACTCCCTGCGCCATAACTTGAGAACATCTACACAACCTTCATTGCTCCCAGTTTCACCTATGTCTCTCCCACTTGGTCTTCCCCCTGCACCGTACAGACAAGAAAACGCGCAGACAGACTATCTCCATCCCTCTTGCACCACCTATCAAGCGATGCTAAACATAAAGGTTCTTCTAAACTCACTTCAACCATCAGCTACATTATATCCCTTCGGAAAATAGCCACTGCACCATTCTCGCTAGCTTCACGTGATCCCACGAGAGATCTCTCGTCCCCGAGTTGCAGTTCCGTTTAACAGTCACTTCGACATCATTCTGGCGAGTACACACCGCTGGAAGAGCAGTGCCACCCCATCCATTATGAACATCATGAAGGACCATAAGATTGTCGCCACAATATTAATGTGAGGACTCTGTTGTACCTCTCCTTCCCTTGTTATGATCTCACTGTCTTCGTTGTGAGTAATCATTCTTATATTTTCGGCCTCTGGCCCACCTAATTTAAGAGATCGTTAATGATTACTGATCATCACTATCATCTTTATTATACAGAAGATACAGAAAGACACGCATACACACAACTATGCACACACATAAACATGTGAATACTGGGAGCATCAGGCAAATAGTATGAAACAGATTTTTACATAAAAACAAACACGCGGAAGATAGACCAGCATAAATTCGCACAAACACAGCACTTACACACCCACACCCACCACACACACACTCACATATACACACACACACAAGGGGCCGGGCCCACACAGGCTCGAATCCTGGGCTCAACAGCCGGCCCTTACCAAATCTAGGTGTTCATCCTACCCTTGGGGCTGGATGATGAATGGATACTTGGCTTAGGCTAGTGTGTTGTGTGTGTGTGTGTGTGTGTGTGTGTGTGTGTGTGTGTGTGTGTGTGTGCGCGCGCGCACACACAAAAGAGTAAAAGACATTGTACTCATATACAAGGTTAGAGGCGAGGCAACATGAGTATAAAACTCTCGCTGTAACACACAAATAATAATCACACAAATGTCGCAACAAAAGATCCCCACAGCGAACGCAGGCACGAGCAAAATTAATATATTCAAGCTTCCTTAATTCCTAAACCACAAAATATTCATTTTCCAACAAAAATTCTTTAGCAAGCCGAAAAAAAATATATATTAA
>NC_092235.1:43380456-43417956 GCF_036320965.1 Panulirus ornatus | reverse complement strand
CAAAGCCTTTCAAATACATGTCTTTGCGGCCACTGACACCCTAAAGTCATTCTCAGGCTCTGGATGATGTCCAGGACACGACATCCCTCATCCGAGGTCAGCTGGAGGAATTCTGCACAAGGAACCCTTCCCGCCATAAACGATATTGCTTTCCCGGTGTTTGAGTAAGTGACAGCTTGTGTGTGAGAGGACGCTAGTGATGCTGCCGATGGTAACACTCTCGTTATTTGTCATGGAAATGTCAAGAACATACTCGAGGAGAGACCATCCGAGGTAGAGGCAAGAGTTTATGACCGGTTAGCTTTAAGAGGCTTATTAGACTGAGATTATCAAAACCTTTGATGATTTGAGTTAGAAACATAAAAGTTGAAACTACAGAAGAAAAGAAAACGGAGAAGAGTTCCTTTCTTCGAAGGAGAAAGTCAAAGAAAAATTAGAATCACTTTTGGTCAAAGTTGAAGAAAAGGAAAGATTGTTTTATTTCTTTTGGAGCGCTTCGCTTAATGAAGACGAGGGTAAGGAAATAGAATATTCCAGGTCCGACATGCCAGTAACTTATCCAAACTGCCTCAGACCAGTAGTGGTTAAACCATGGACTGGAAGGAGAGATAGAGGGGCTACATTCCTCCATTTCTATGACAGTAACCTCTATTATACACTCAGAAAAGGCAGAGGCGTCGACGGAGAAGAGACAGTAATCTTCCCAAGATAAGATTTTTTTCCCTTTCGTAGGTTAATCAAGTCAGACGAGGGCAGCCGGAGAGGAAGCGCCGGTGCGGTGAGTAAGGTGTACTATAGTGTGATCAAGTAAAGCTGACAATGGATGAAAGTGTGCAGCTAAAGAATGAAGTATCAAGAGTGAAAACTGAGTCCAGAGAGTATTCTTGACGGTCTGGAATATGAGTGGGGTGGATAACGAATTGCTCCACATCGTTAAGAATATAACACATGTTGGCTTCAACCTCCCACTATCTTTGTGTTACTCCAAACATTCGTTGTGGTGCACTGCAGAGTGCAGGACTTCATCAAGTGAATGAAATGATGTCACAGCTCCATAGCAAGAATCTAGACAGTTGAAAATCTTATGGAGTCTGTAAAGTTAGGAAAGCAGAACAATAAACAGAAGAATAGTAGCAGGTGGGAACAAGTGTTAAGGTAGATTACGTTAAAGTTTGCAGTTCCAGAGTCCATGAAATGTGCAACATACGTGATGGTGCTTCAATAGGCAAAGAACACTTCCCCTGACGTGGAATCTTGAGTGAAAGTTGGATTCTAAAAAGCAATTGATGAAAACAACAATAGGCAGTTGAGTCTCCGAGAGAAGTAAAATATTAAAAGCGCTGGCAAAATGGTGTTCAAAGGAAGAAAAATTAGCAGAAAGACCTCAAATGTTCGTGAAATGAATGGAGTCAACTCTGTTAAACGGGCAAAGGTCCTGAGAGAGGCCACAGTACTGCTACCGCCTTGTGTTTCCCATCGCGTTGGCAGCAGAGACAGGTGGGGCTACGGAGATTCTTCGCACTCTATACTGCTGGGAACAAGGAACCATAAGCTCTTATATATCTGTTATATTCAGTGGATTATAATGAGGGAAAGGAGGGTAAGAGAAAGTGTGCGAAAACAGGAAGTAAAAATGAAGAGTAGGACAAGTTCATGGTGCATGAAGCAGGAAGGTGTTAAGACTTGCTCGATAACTGAATTTTTAATGAGAGAGAGTAAGACCAGCAGTCTTGACAGGGAGGGTGTTAGATGGTTCTGGACCACTTTTGCTCTCCTGAGTCGGGACGGAACTGCTTCCCTGGGCAACTGCTGCCTGTAAGCTAAGAACTAGGAGGGTATAAGATGGTTTAAGGCACATCTTCGGCACTCCAAGCTCAGGACATGAGCCATTCCCTGGGTGGCTGCTGTCTCCGCCCTACTGACGACACACGGTGTAAAAAGGCTCCAGGCATCACTTCAGCACTCCCAAGTCAGGCCAGTAGTACTTTCCTAGACGGCTCTTGTCTATAATTTACCAACACAGAGGGTGCATGATGGCTTCAAGAACCATTTTCACAATCCTAAAATGAGAGTGCAACATTTTCCCTGGACGGATGTTTACACTTTCCTACCTGCAGCGTTGCTCTTATGATAGAGGTGGGTACAAGAATATATCTTTGGTAAGCAGAGGCCTTGGGTGGAACTAGCACTCTATAACATCACCCTTCCTCCAGCTAGCAGCCTGGTCAAACATGCTTGTTTGATATGTCTCTCTATATGTAATCACCTATCTATCATCGTTAACCTTATGGGAACAAAGGGACGGGGAGTGCAAAGCCGCTACCTGGCCGGATGGTAAGGGCCTCGGAAAGGGTACTTCAAGAATATGGACCAATTTGCGGCTCACCAAACTCCTGTGAACCGCTCCCTGGGCTGACAGTCGTGTCTGAGGCCAAAGGGACTGAAAATGCTTTCCTCAAGACGCCACTTTTCTTAATGGCAGAGACCTGGCCAAGAACCTCCCGTTAGTATTGCTGGTATGCCAGTGGTCGAATGTAGGGAACCGCAGGAACAAGAAGACCAATAGACTTACGCTGACGAAAGCGCATGGCACCACTAGTACCACAAGACCTCAGCAAGACTGAGACAAGGAGGCTGTGAAGTACTGCTACAGCCGAAAGCTCCAGTGCAAGAAGGCTCCCTCAGTAAGCCAAACACTGTAGCTTTCAAGGGTATGAAGACAGTTGTCACTGATAAATTTTCCTCCCTCAACTACTCACCAACAACAGATGCAGCTCAACAGCACTCCTTGAGACAGTACGGTACATAGCTGTTAAAACTTTCGTGTGTGTCCCGTTTATTGTCATCATCAGACGGGGGACATATAAAAAGGAGAGTGTAAGAGTCTAAAAAGGTCTAGGCCTTCCAGATGCAGATATGGAAATTTGCTCATAACCTCGACAGGATGTGGGTTAAGAGTACTGGTCCATAGTGCTGAGACTCAACGTTAAGTTCCCGAGCCTAGAACCCACAAAGGTCGTACACTTTTGAGTACAGTGGGGTTACATCCCCTTGGCCGATTCCCTGAGTACCACTTAACCTGCCTTGGCTTTCTGGGCGAATGACCGTGAGATCAAACATAGGAATATGGACAGTCAACGTCACTCTCTCTCTCTCTCTCTCTCTCTCTCTCTCTCTCTCTCTCTCTCTCTCTCTCTCTCTCTTGCTATTCTTCGTTCTTATCAAAGATTTAAGCTTTAAGTTAGATACTCTTTCTGTGTATGACGACGCTCCATTTTTTTTTTTACTTCTCTGCAGTTGTAGAGTGACGCTTCATGCCTGTCCTTATCCTTCCTCCTCAACAGTAACTCGGAATCGCGCAGGTCTCAAAATAAAATCCGCACGTCGGCGGAAGTCCACCGAATAAAGAAAAAAGAGAAATAGCCGTGGAGGGCGCTGCTCCCTCCTTTTTTAAGGTTTTAAGACGGTGTAGCTGGCGGTGCCGGTGGACCCAGGAACCAACCAGGGATACAGAGGCCCAGAACGTGTCCGAGTAGCGTAAAATTCATGGAAACTTGAACTATTTTCTGACCCAGGTTGCGTAACGTTATGTTTCGTTTGGTGAGGTTAAGTCAGGTCACTCGTTATGTAGCTAACCAGGGAGAACGGCAGCTCAAGCTGCAGAGAGAGTCAACACAGCTGCGGCCGGTTGCTGTGGGTGGTCATCCACAGCTGGTGCGGCAGGCGGTCGCACTGAGCCGCCAAGCCTACCCACTTGCACTAGCCATACAGAGAAAGGGAGGGAGGCAGGGTGAGAAGGGACTGAAGGCTGGGAGCCGTAGAAGGTTAGTTAATTTTTTATGGTATTTCTTTTTGAGGCGTGTGAAGCAACTGTGTGGTGCCGGGTTTTATGGTGGCATGAGAGTGTTCTCTTGGTGCCCATGTTTGCAATGTGTCTGTTCACTAAGCAGCTGGTGCGTCTTTAACGAACATGTCTACTGTGTGCAACTCGTATTTTTGTTTATGCAGTGCGTTTGTTATGTGCAACTGTGGTGTTAATTCAGTGAAAGTACTTAATCTGAGCATTTATTGAGCCATGTTGTTTTCGAGTGCGTGTTTGTGTCTTTCTACTGAATGTAATTGTGATGTGTATATGTGTATTTAATGGAAGTCTTTGTTGTGTTTGATTTGGGAATATGTTTATATGTTGCGTGTGTCGTGTGCTTTTAGTAAAAGCATTTGTTTTCCATACTGACTGGCATATTTGCTGTGTGTCTATTGTTGTTATATATATCACCTCTTTTCCTTTCTTTTACAACACACATCCCCTTCTTTTTTCTCTCCTGTCTCACCTCTTTCCTCTATCTTTTCAGTCCTTCCCTTCCTATTTTTCAACCCTATCCATTATGTAACACCGCTTCCTTCCAAAAAGGGACGTAGATAATGCACTTTGACCTGCCACCATATCAGCCGTACTTCATATCGGTTCCAGGAAAATTGCTAGAAATAATTGTCAGCTAAAATCGTTATATTTTTAAAACATAACAAACTGTTAACCCATTATCAACGTGGCTTTCGATATCAAAAAAAATCATATTTAGCGAATGCGATAAAATTCTTCAGTCACATATCATAATAACCTGGATTCTGAATACCCTTAGATGTTATATACACAGACGTTCGAAAGGCTTTCGATAAACTAAATGTACCATACAAGTAAGATCAGAGCTCATGGCACACGAAGTCAAATGTGCACAGGAACACCACAGGAATGGCTAACACACACGAAACAACGAGTGGTAGTGAATGGGGGAAGCGACCGACTAGCTTAACGGGACTTGTGGGCACCACAAGGAGCAGTCTCCCAGGGCCCGTAGTTTTCATCGCTTCTATTAGTAGTCTGGAGAAAATTATTTTCCGATCATATGAAATTATGAAGCATGGTTCAGTCAAAGACAGACTGACTTAAGATTAAAGTTATTCAAAAAAGATCAGGGAGTGATAAGAGATAAAGGAAAAGGACTTCAATGTAGACAAATGTAAATCAATGCATTTTAGCAATAAAGAAATTAATCATTAATATAAGATGCTGGATAAGCTATTATCAATATAAAAGGGAGAAAAAAGACCTTGGGATGATTATCAGTTATGACCTAAAGTACGAAAAATAATGCTAAGCTGCATATAAAACAAAAGGATGCCAGGCTCCAGTGCTAGACATGTTAACTATAAAACGTGCACAATATTCACACTTTACAACGTCCTGTTCACACTTCATTTGGAAGACACTATTCACCTCTGGTCACTGAACCTAATCAAAGACGTTCGAACATTTGTATGAATTCATAGAAGAGCAACAAAGCTCTCTGAGGCATAGAATGAAAAAGAGCAGATTTTGAGAATATACAGATTTCAAAACACTAAATAATTTTGACTATACGAGACTAGATATCATTACACAAGAATGACCTGCACTGACCAGAAATAATGGTATGGAATTCAAAGGAAATTTCTAATGACAACGAAGGCCATTATTTCTCTTTTTTTGCTGTAGAGTTGTATAACATCTGAGTACTTTCAGATGTGATAAATGTGAAGATTATCAATACCTTTAGGTAATTATTGACAATACCACAGTAATATGAATTCCCAGTAAATAAGCCTGTTTTTAAATCAAGTTACTGTTTAAAAACATTCTTTTTATTTCAATTTTCATCCTCCTCCGAGGAGTTAGAGTTGCAAGTTTTCCTCTTCAGACTTTCTTGAAAAAGTTCCTTGGTAGGATACTCTCTCCAACTACACGGTGTTCCTTCTCAGCTTTCCTCCTGTTTGGCTGCTGTGCCGGAGGGAGCGGTGGATGGGGAGGTGCCCTCTGTTTACTATCTTGTTCCTACGTACCACAGATGATAGTATGACCGCAGGATGCAACTTGTGTCCTACTGCACATAAGCTAGTCATGGACCACCATGTCGTCTATTACCTGTCCCACCTATGTACTCTCTTCCCTTCTATTCGTTATCCTCCTCCTCTTCCCTTAACTTTCTTCCTCCACCTACCGAACACTGTTCTCCCAGCACGGTCTCCCCCTAACCCTTAGCTACTACGATGCCAGGCCGGCACATCCTAACTTCCAGTGCTGGAAACATATCTTCCTAAAATTAGGCGGGGAACTGACACGCCCGCGTCCCCTGGGCCCGCCTGGACACCCGGTGAAAAGTGGGAGTGTTCCTGGGACGTTCCTAGGACGCTAGGTAATGGATACGTAACACTAGTATCGGTCCTACCTTCCCTGCTATTCCTTGAAGCTACGGAGCTTAGGCAACGGGAGGTTTGTCAGCCATGCCGATAAAATGTGGGGAAGGGGACAGATAACGGGAGGACGGAGAAGGTGGGAGGTCGGAAGCATGGAAGGTGGGGGTGGGTGACATATGGCTGGGGAACACCTTATCCCCCTCCATAGCAACCAGTGCCTCTCCCATCTCCCTCCCTAATGTTCCACACCTCACTATCTCCCCATGATTGTCTTTATCTCCCTACCTCCTCCTTTTTGCTTTAGTATGCATACTATTCACCCCCTGACGTACTTCACAACCCAGGCTCAGGGAAACAACAGGGGATGGAGCTCTGGGGAGAGGGGAAAGGTTAGTAAGAAAGGGGAGGAGGAACAAGGAAGAGGGGGGGGGGGGAGAATTACAAGAGGGTGAAGGTACTGGCATGGCGTGGAAAGGGGCGCAGTTGCGGATGGACGTACTGTAGGAAGGAAGGGAAAGAGGAAGAGAACGAGAAGCATTGGAAAGGATGGAGGGAAGATAAGTAGTGTGATAGGAGTACTTAGAAGGAGAGAAGCAAAAGGTCTGGGGTATAGCCAGGGTGGAGGAAGGAATATAAGTGAGGCTGGTGAAGGGTATTAGTTTGGCAGGATCAAAGAAAATGAGATGTAGGATCTAAGGTTGGAAGGAAGAATGAGCGGAGGTATAAGTCGTTTTATGATGGGAGAAGATAGAGATAATGCTACCAGAGAGACTGGTGATAGGGAAGGAAGGAAGAGGGATGAAGTAACTTCATTAGGGAGGTTACGTTAGGGGAGCAAGAGGGAGATAAGGTAGTGCAGAGAGGTGAAATGGGGAAAAAGGAGATGGGAAAGCTGGAGTGAGTGCTGGAAGTGAGGCAAAGAGTGGTAGGGGTGTGTGGTGGAGAAGGGAGGCTGAACTGGGTGAGAGTAATGGTGAGGGTGGGAAGGGAGGAGAGGGAGAGGATGGGGAAGGTGGGGATAAGAAATGAAGGGGGCGGTATCGATGGGAAGAAGCAAGTAAGGGGTAATGAGCCAAGATAAGAATATGGCGGGGGGACAGAAGGGGCAAGAGGGGGTGGCGTGAGTGTGGCAGAGGGAGAGAGCCAGAGTGTCAGTAATTGAGGAGAATTAGAGCGGGTGTAGTGGACGAGATACAGTATGGGTATGGCAAAGAGAAGGTAGAGTAAGTGTTGTGGAGGAGAGGTAGAGCGGGTGTGGCGGAGCGGAGGTAGGGTGGGTGTGGTGGAGGGGAAGAAGAGGGGGTGTGGTGGAGCGGTGGTGGAGGGAAGGTAGAGATGGTATGTCAGAGGGTAAGGGGTAGCGATGTGGTAGGTGCAGGAGGAGGGTTAGCGGGCTGGCATTAACGGCAGGGTCTTCCGTTGTCTCTGTCTGTTTCTAATTGCCTCTGCCTTTTACCTCCTGCCATTTTTCCTGCTTCCCCTTCTCCCACCACCCGTGACTCTCCATACACCAACCATAACAGTAACATAAACTAACCGGGCGTCACCCTGGCGGGAAGGTGGGGGGGGGTCTAGCGTCCGGACTGTCCCCAGAATTCCACCACCCCATCCACTGAACCACCCCCTCCACTATCGAAGTGTCCCCACCATCAGATGGCCTTCTCCGCCACCATCAGGCTACCGCCCACCTCCATTCTGAATCACAAAATGATTTCCTTTACAACTGATGTGGTATCATGACACGTAAATCAGATCCTCGTCTCAGTGTCTCACACAGCTGCTGGTGAAAGAAAATAAATAAATGAATAAAGCCCTGTGGCGTAGCGTTTAGAAGTCGTTGACCGTGAAGTATTCACGGGCTGCCGTTGGTCGAGGCCGCGAACGTTTGAATTCTGATCGTGGTAGTTAGTCCACAGTTAACCCAGCTGTTCATCCTCCCTTATGGGGTTGGTTGATAAACTTAGTTCCTAGTTTAGGCTAGGATATATTTATCCCTGGGGATAGGGGATTAAGAATACTTCCCACGTATTCCCTGCGTGTTGTAGAAGGCGACTAAAAGGGGAGGGAGCGGGGGACTGGAAATCCTCCCCTCTCGTTTTTTTTTTTTTTTTTTTCCAAAAGAAGGAACAGAGGGGGCCAGGTGAGGATATTCCAAAAAAGGCCCAGTCCTCTGTTCTTAACGCTACCTCGCTAATGCGGGAAATGGCGAATGGTTTAAAATATATATATATATATATATATATATATATATATATATATATATATATATATATATATATATATATATATATATATATATATTCCTAAGAGTCCACGGGGAATATGAAACACGATAAGTTCGCAAGTGCACTTTCGTGTAATAATCACATCATCATGGGTGACACAAGAGAGAAATATAAGTCAGTTGATATACAACGAAGAGACGTAGCTAGGACGCAATTTGGTAAACATATATATATATATATATAGGGTTAATGAGATGGCCTCGATGAGGGTGTTCACTCGCCCGAGCCGTCTCAGCTAACATACAAAACTATGAACCCATGACATCCACTCTCACCCCAGCGCCAGCCAATTATTTCCTCATCATGATGCCTCTGGGTCATTTTTTTTCCAATTATCAAAATTTCCCTCAAGAAAAAATAATCTAGAAAACGTAATAAAACTTACTGAGACCAGATGCATACAATTGGGAAAAGAATACTCTGAGAAAAACAAGGCACACACACACACACACACACACACACACACACACACACACACAACAAGATAGTTCTTAATTTTTGTATCACACACGTCAAAGCCTTTTTGTGTCTTTTTCAGCCTAGGGGAACTGGAGAAAACCATGATATATCCAGACTACTTGACATGACTGACCTCATGACTGACCAGAAAATGAAGTAAAGAAAACATCCCACATGCCAGTGCTTCAGGTGGCGCTACTGCGAGGGTACTTTCACAAGAGTGTAAACAACATGGTTGGTGCGTGAGAGTCCCTCTCTCCTCGATATTTCTATAAACTGAAACAATATGACTCAATTTACAACCGACGTTTACACAGAAACTTAGTTCTATATTGGTCGAGAAAAGCGTGCGGTACACACCTACATGCATGACAGAAGTGGCAAGCGCCCTGAAGTAAGCTTAACTGCACGTGTATATATAAGAAACGGACAATATCAGCGGGACAAGCTGTGCCTTTCCAGTAGTGCTGTAGAGAATAAGAAAAGGACAAAATAAGATTGTGGAACGAGAATATCTTCTTGCGTTAAGTGAGATCTGTCGCGAAAACTTTTGTACCTTCGCTTCCATTTAATCGAATCCAACAGCCAGCTTTCTATTTTAGCAGCTCAGCATGACTATTATAAGCGGGAATGTAAAATGCACCATCAGTCACAATCCCCATCTGCTACATCTGGGAGACATGAACCTGTAGTAAATATCAAAAGTTTTAAAACCCTTTCAGCTACATTTATCCTATGTAAATTGCATATAGAGAGCAAAGATGTTCGTTAATATTCAATAGTATTTCTCATGATAATTCAAAACATTACCTAATTTTCCTAACTGAAATGTATTTTCCTTTTCAGAATTCATCGAACAGTGGTATACCTTTACATACATGTAAACCCTTAAAAGTTAATACCTGTCTCTGTTTTCGAGTTTTGGAACAGGTCTGTCTCTGGAACGAGGGAGATTGAATGGCAGTCAATCAGAGCAGACAGAGCCTGTTACATCCTGACAAATAACACTTTACCTATCCAACAACTTATTTCTTTTTCCCACAGGAGATCCCAGCACTGCACAACAGCGAGGTCACTGACGTTGGACAGGTGGGTTAAATGGGTAGGGGAATAGAGAGGAAACTTTCGTGACGTTGTTGCCGGCGTTGCTGATTATGAATCACATAGGCCTGGGTTCGAGTCCTGGACAAGGAAGCCGGCTCACAGCCAAGCCTGCTGTTTGTTATTCCCTTGGGGATGGTCGATATATGGGCACTTGACGTAGGCTGGAGTATATATATATATACATATATATATATATATATATATATATATATATATATATATATATATATATATATATATATATATATATATATGTATATATATATATATATATATATATATATCATCCCTGGGGATAGGGGATTAAGAATACTTCCCACGTATTCCCTGCGTGTCGTAGAAGGCGACTAAAAGGGGAGGGAGCGGGGGGCTGGAAATCCTCCCCTCTCGTTTTTTTTTTTTTTTAATTTTCCAAAAGAAGGAACAGAGAATTGGGCCAGGTGAGGGTATTCCCTCAAAGGCCCAGTCCTCTGTTCTTAATGCTACCTCGCTAACGCGGGAAATGGCGAATAGTTTAAAAGAAAAGAAAAGAATATATATATATATATATATATATATATATATATATATATATATATATATATATATATATATATATATATATATATAACAAGTAGTGGTGATGTGAGAAGATGGAGTGAGTATTTTGGTTTGTTGAATGTGTAAGATAATAGAGTGGCAAATATAGGGTGTTTTGGTCGAGGTGGTGTGCAAAGTGAGAGGGGTCAGGGAGAATGGTTCGGTAAACAGAGAAGAGGTAGTGAAAGCTTTGCGGAAGATGAAAGCCGGCAAAGCGGCGGGCTTGGAAGGTATTTCAGTGGAATTTATGAAAAAAGGGGGTGACTCTATTGTTGACTGGTTGGTGAGGATATTCAATGTATGTATGTCTCATGGTGAAGTTCGTGAGGATTGGCGGAATGCAGTGCCATTGTACAAAGGCAAAGGGGATAAAGGTGAGTGTTCAAATTACAGAGGTATAAGTTTGTTGAGTATTCCTGGGAAATAATATGGGAAGGTATTGATTGAGAGGGTGAAGGCATGTACAGAGCATCAGACTGAAGAGAGCAGAGTGGTTTCAGAAGTGGTAGAGGATGTGTGGATTAGGTGTCTGATATGAAGAATGTACGTGAGAAATTCTTAGAAAAACAAATGGATTTGTATGTAGCATTTATGGATCTGGAGAAGGCATATGATAGAGATGATAGAGATGCTCTGTGAAAAGTATTAAGAGTATATGGTGTGGGAGGCAAGTTGCTAAAAGCAATGAAAAGGTTTTATCGCGGATGTAAGGCAAGTTTACGAGTAGGAAGAGAGGAAAGTGATTGGTTCTCAGTGAATGTCGGTTTGCGGCAGGGGTACCTGATGTCTCCATGGTTGTTAAATTTGTTGATGGATGGGGTTGTTAGGGAGGTGAATGCAAGAGTTTTGGAGAGAGGGGCAAGTATGCAATCTGTTGTGGATGAGAGGGCTTGGGAAGTGAGTCAGTTGTACGCTGATGATACAGCGCTGGTCGCTGATTCGGGTGAGAAACTGCAGAAGCTGGTGACTGAGTTTGGTAAAGTGTGTGAAAGAAGAAAGCTGAGAGTGAATGTTAATAAGAGCAAGGTTATTAGGTACAGTAGGGTTGAGGGTCAAGTCAACTGGGAGGTAAGTTTGAATGGAGAAAAACTGGAGGAAGTGAAGTGTTTTAGATATCTGGGAGTGGTTTTAACAGCGGATGGAACCATGGAAGCGGAAGTGAGTCACAGAGTGGGGGAGGGGGCGAAGGTTCTGGAAGCGTTGACGAATGTGTGGAAGGCGAGAACATTATCTCGGAAAGCAAAAACGGGTATGTTTGAGGGAACAGTGGTTCCAACAATGTTATATGGTTGCGAGGCGTGGGCTATAGATAAGTTTGTGCGGAGGAGGGTGGATGTGTAGGAATGAGATGTTTGAGGACAAAATGTGGTGTGAGGTGGTTTGATCGAGTAAGTAATGAAAGGGTAAGAGAGATGTGTGGTAATAAAAAGAGTGTTATTGAGAGAGCAGAATAGGATGTATTGAAATGGTTTGGTCACAAGGAGAGAATGAGTGAGGAAAAATTGACAAAGAGGATATATGTGTCAGAGGTGGAGGGAACGAGAAGTGGGAAACCAAATTGGAGGTGGAAGGATGGAGTGAAAAAGATTTTGAGCGATCGGGGCCTGAACATGCAGGAGAGTAAAAGGCGTGCAAGGAATAAAGTGAACTGGACGATGTGGTATACCGGGGTCGACGTGCTGTCAATGGAATGAACCAGGGCATGTGAAGTGTCTGGAGTAAACCATGGAAAGTTTTGTGGGGCCTGGATGTGGAGAGGGAGCTGTGGTTTCGGTGCATTACACATGACAGCTAGAGACTGAGTGTGAACGAATGTGGCCTTTGTTGTCTTTTCCTGTCGCTACCTCGTGCGCATAGGGGAGGTGGGTGCCATTTCATGTGTGGTGGGGTGGCGAAAGGAATGGCTGAGGGTAGTGAGTATGAATAAGTACATGTGTATATTTGTCTGTGTATGTATATGTATGTATAAATTGAAATGTATAGGTGTGTATATGTGCGTGTGTGGGCGTGTATGTATATACATGTGTATGTGGGTGGGTTAGGCCATTCTTTCGTCTGTTTCCTTGCGCTACCTCGCTAATGCGGAAGACAGCGAGGTATGATAAATGAATATATATATTTTATATATATATATATATATATATATATATATATATATATATATATATATATATATATATATATATACACACACATATATATATATATATATATATATATATATATATATATATGAAAATATGAACAATCACTCTCGTATGATTACATGTGATATCGGTTAACATGAGAGAGAGAGAGAGAGAGAGAGAGAGAGAGAGAGAGAGAGAGAGAGAGAGAGAGAGAGAGAGAGAGAGAGAGAGAGTAATAAACATGATGCAAAATATTTGCTGCAGAACCCAAGACGAGAGCGTTTATTCTTGTTCTTCCTACAGATTATAATACGTCTGTTTTCATTTACAATAAATAATTTTTCTCGTTGTGAAAACCGTAACACTCTGTGTGAGCAAACACAGGCAGACCACAGTTCAGTCTTGTGTATGCAAGAAGCAAAGATCTTTGGCCTCAGAACAAGACGTATCAATAGATTTACCTGATACTGAAGATCAATACTTCAACATTCGTCCAGGTTTGTGACGTTAGTAATTCATTTTCCCCTTACCAGCAGATACAAGAGACGCGTGGGTCTGACTGTAGGGCGCTTCACCTGGGTTATAACACACACACACACACACACACACACGTACACTTTCTTCCTCTCTCTCACTCTGCTTCCCTGCCTTTGTCCCCGACATATCGCCTTTTTAAACCTCGTGCCAGACCCTGCCATGGAGACTGCCACAGAGGCTACTGCCAGGACGCTACGGCCACGGACGCTGTTGCCACGGACGCTACTGCCACGGACGCTGTTGCCACGGACGCTGTTGCCACGGGCGCTACGGCCACGGACGCTGTTGCCACGGACGCTACTGCCACGGGGGGTACGGCCACGGACGCTGTTGCCACGGACGCTACTGCCACAGAGGCTTCTGCGATTTCTCTATCATGTAAGAATTTCTCTTTTCAGGGTTAAAGATGGTAAGATTAAGTTCAACAAGGCCAAATGTCAGACTTAAAAAGGAGCAAAGTTATATTATTCACAAGAAAATGAGCCGATACATTTGTATAGCTAAGAGCTAATGACCAGCTGAAAATATATCTAGCGCCATATTATAGATAATTAGAAATTTGGAAGTAAAAGACATTCTAAAAATACGAGCTATAATTCTAGCTTCCGTCGAGCCGACAAAGGAGCTAATTTTGTGATGACAAAGTCGTTCCTGCTACAAAATAATTGTTCACTTTGTAATAACGTGAGCGACAAGCTGGGAGGGAACGACCAGCTGAGCTGTCAAAATATTCGCCACATAAATTGTAATAATTGAGCTGGTGCCAAGATGGAGGAGGAATGCCAGGTCAAACAATGCCTGTGGAGCTCGTGTCACCAGGAACCAAACGTGCCAGGTCAGGTGTGAGGGCCAGTGATATATATATAGGCCAGGTGTGGCACTTTCAGGTCAGGGGAAAGTCTTGAGGGGCCACTGACCTCAGCCAGGCGTGGCATTGCTATGTCAGGGGTGAGAGGATAAACACGCAGGAGACCTAATGGTCAATGCTGAGGTTATCTGTTGGAGGACAACTGTGGTGTCCTGAGGTCATAATCTTATTTGTGAGAGAGATAAGGTCGTAACGTTGAAGGAACCTCCTCATCAACCACTCCCTCTTGCTTAACAGCCAGCGGAAACCGGAGTGGAGGCAGAACACCATGTCGTATGGAGAGAATGGAGTGCCATGAAAATTTTATAGGAAAGTGTGAATAGGAAAAGTTCCCTACTCTGCCAGCAGCGCGGTTCTCCTGCAGTAAGCTCTAATCTGAACCTGAAGAAAAAAGTTTATTTTTAAAACATTATAACCAAACTTTTGGCTTTTCTTTCTTCAAAAAGAAGTCTTTACTAAGTATAGATATGGCTGAAGTAACGGTCTGGCTATGACAACGGTTGCTAAATTATGCCAACGTTCTACAGCGCTCCAAGTGAAGAAATCTTTGTCTAAATCGCTATTACATATTTCATTCTAATTTCATCCCACTATTTCTAGTCGCTGAATCGCTAACTAATATGAAGAATGAATCTTATATTATGTCGAATTTATAAAACTTGTACTAAATTTCTGAAGTCTGTGTTTTATTGGGGAGAAAAGTTTAGATCTATGAGTCTTTCTCCTTGATCCTTCCCACCAAGCAACGGATTGAATTTTGTTGCTCTTCTCTGAATCCATCTTGTTTTTCTTCGTTTTTCTTCTGGTATGGTTACCAGAAGTGAACCACTTGCTCCAGATGGTATCTGACCAGGAGGTTGTTAATAGTGAGTGCTGTATCCGTCTTTTTATGATTACTATTCTAGCTATGAAACCTAGCATTTCTCTTGGTTCTAATATATACAACCGTGCTGTTTTTCGCATTTTAGGTGACTACTGATGATTACCCTAAGGCTTTGTTATTTTTTTATAACTAAAGGGTTACCAAGCATTCTATCATCGTGACTAACATTTTTCTCACAAGAATGCATTACTTTTACAGTTGTCTACACTTACGCCCATCTGCCATGTCTCTGGCTACTCTATCAATTACTCTGAATAACTTTAAAATTTCGTGTAGTCTTCCCTCGACTGCGCTATATTTCCTACTTTCGCGTCATCAGTACATTGTGAAATTCTTACCCACGATTCTTCTCTCCAGATGATTGATATGTATGTAATGGACGAAAGAAAATGTATGGGTTGTAGAACTGAGACTTGTAGTAGCGTGGTTACCACGTTTAGCTTGTTGCTGAACCTTGTTACCTGTCCGTGAGCCAGGCCGTCATCCACTTCAGTTTCCCGTGCCATGAGCTTCAATTTCATTCAGCATTTTCTTTTTTTTATCTGGTATTTGATCGAAAGCCTTTTAGAAGTATAAGTTAAAACCTCTGAGGGTATTTTGAAACTTTAGGTGTGGGTCGGCCTGATGAGGCTTACTGGTCCAGGCCAGGTCGGGCATTGCCTTGTCAGAGGTGAGGGCCACTAATGTGGGCCATGTGTGGCACTGCCTTGTCAAGAGCGAGGGCCATAATGTGGGCCAAGTTTGGCACTACCTAGTAAGGGATGAGAGCCACTGACGGGGGCTAAGAGTAGCACTACCAGGTCAGGGATGAAGGCCACTGATACAGGGCACGGGCGACAGTGGTAGGTGAGTGGGGTGTGGGCCACTGCTGGCCCTCTACACCCACAGCACGTACAGCAGGCTGCCACCTCGGCCTCACCACGTCCGTGTCAACCCAGCAAAAGAAAAGAAAGCTATTTAGTTTTCATGGAGTCAAGATTAAGAAAATTTACAGACTGCGAGGGAATAAGAATTTTTCTCTTCTTAAGATACGTTAATATTCTACAGTCTTTAGAGAAATATGAATAGGAAAAAAGGACAATTACGACAATGAAATACTTTAGATAATTTTTTAGAGGTTTAAACGAGAATGTACAGACTATGAAAGAGAACATAAGAATGAAGGTATTTTCTTATGTATATTGTAGGCAATAAATCGATAAAGGCAGAGCAAAGGAAAGTATAAGGCAAACGAATGCTAGTCCCCAGACACTTGATACTTTCTTAAGAGTACAGTCGAAAGGAAAATAATCTATGGCCCCAGAGGTAAACGCTTCAGCTTTCTTGGTTTATTATCCTCAGTGGGAAAACTTTTAACGTTCTCGGTTTATAGTCTCTCGGGGAAAAGTTTTAACGTTCCTAGTTCACGATCGCCAAAGAGAAAACGTGTAACATTCTCGGTTTAAAGTTCTGGGGGGAAAGTTTTAACATTCCTGGTTCTCGATCCCTAAGGGAAAACTTGCAACATTCTCGGTTTATAATCTCTGGAGGGAAAAGTTTCAACTTCCTTGGTCTACGGACTGCAGGGGATAAAACTTCTAACGCTTTTGGTTTCATAGAATAAAGCGATGGAGACAGCTTTATCTTCTCCCCCACACTATTATCATAAAAGCGTTCCATCTTCATTTACCTGGATGCTTGCTCTGCGGAACGGCAAATCCCCGGAAGAGTTGACTTGTATGTCCCACTGGAAACTACAGGACAAGTGCGTTTTCCTGGGATTATATGGAAGAAGAAAAGATATGAGAGAGAGAGAGAGAGAGAGAGAGAGAGAGAGAGAGAGAGAGAGAGAGAGAGAGAGAGAGAGAGAGAGAGAGAGAGAGAGCATTAACACACGAAATTAGAAAGTCGAGAAAGGAACTATTTTTCAAACATTCTCTTTAGATTCATGAATCGGTGGACTCACGGCATTCCATACGTGACATACAAATAAATTCGCAAAGTTCTCGGTAGAGACAATACATGATGCTGCAACAGATTCCTAATATGTACATTCAGCTGTATCTGTAACCATCAGACCCAAAGATATGGTTATAATCCGTCATAAGCTGCCAAACTAGTGTATGCTACACCAAGCAAACTTTCTGATCTCCTGGATGTTATCTCAATAATGCTTCACTTTGTGTTGTTGGCCTCGACACAGTTCAGCAGAAAATACGAAAAAGATACGCCACTGGTCACTTTTTGTCATATATATATATATATATATATATATATATATATATATATATATATATATATATATATATATATAAATATATATATATATATTTTGCTTTGTCGCTGTCTCCCGCGTTTGCGAGGTAGCGCAAGGAAACAGACGAAAGAAATGGCCCAACCCACCCCCATACACATGCATATACATACGTCCACACACGCAAATATACATACCTACACAGCTTTCCATGGTTTACCCCAGACGCTTCACATGCCCTGATTCAATCCACTGACAGCACGTCAACCCCGGTATACCACATCGATCCAATTCACTCTATTCCTTGCCCTCCTTTCACCCTCCTGCATGTTCAGGCCCCGATCACACAAAATCTTTTTCACTCCATCTTTCCACCTCCAATTTGGTCTCCCACTTCTCCTCGTTCCCTCCACCTCCGACACATATATCCTCTTGGTCACTCTTTCCTCATTCATTCTCTCCATGTGCCCAAACCATTTCAAAACACCCTCTTCTGCTCTCTCAACCACGCTCTTTTTATTTCCACACATCTCTCTTACCCTTACGTTACTTACTCGATCAAACCACCTCACACCACACATTGTCCTCAAACATCTCATTTCCAGCACATCCATCCTCCTGCGCACAACTCTATCCATAGCCCACGCCTCGCAACCATACAACATTGTTGGAACCACTATTCCTTCAAACATACCCATTTTTGCTTTCTGAGATAATGTTCTCGACTTCCACACATTCTTCAAGGCTCCCAGAATTTTCGCCCCCTCCCCCACCCTATGATCCACTTCCGCTTCCATGGTTCCATCCGCTGCCAGATCCACTCCCAGATATCTATAACACTTTACTTCCTCCAGTTTTTCTCTATTCAAACTTACCTCCCAATTGACTTGACCCTCAACCCTACTGTACCTAATAACCTTGCTCTTATTCACATTTACTCTTAACTTTCTTCTTTCACACACTTTACCAAACTCAGTCACCAGCTTCTGCAGTTTCTCACATGAATCAGCCACCAGCGCTGTATCATCAGCGAACAACAACTGACTCACTTCCCAAGCTCTCTCATCCACAACAGACTTCATACTTGCCCCTCTTTCCAAAACTCTTGCATTCACCTCCCTAACAACCCCATCCATAAACAAATTAAACAACCATAGAGACATCACACACCCCTGCCGCAAACCTACATTCACTGAGAACCAATCACTTTCCTCTCTTCCTACACGTACACATGCCTTACATCCTCGATAAAAACTTTTCACTGCTTCTAACAACTTGCCTCCCACACCATATATTCTTAATACCTTCCACAGAGCATCTCTATCAACTCTATCATATGCCTTCTCCAGATCCATAAATGCTACATACAAATCCATTTGCTTTTCTAAGTATTTCTCACAAACATTCTTCAAAGCAAACACCTGATCCACACATCCTCTACCACTTCTGAAACCACACTGCTCTTCCCCAATCTGATGCTCTGTACATGCCTTCACCCTCTCAATCAATACCCTCCCATATAATTTACCAGGAATACTCAACAAACTTATACCTCTGTAATGTGAGCACTCACTCTTATCCCCTTTGCCTTTGTACAATGGCACTATGCACGCATTCCGCCAATCCTCAGGCACCTCACCATGAGTCATACATACATTAAATAACCTTACCAACCAGTCAATAATACAGTCACTCCCTTTTTTAATAAATTCCACTGCAATACCATCCAAAACTGCTGCCTTGCCGGCTTTCATCTTCCGTAAAGCTTTTGCTACCTCTTCTCTGTTTACCAAATCATTTTCCCTAACCCTCTCACTTTGCACACCACCTCGACCAAAACACCCTATATCTGCCACTCTATCATCAAACACATTCAACAAACCTTCAAAATACTCACTCCATCTCCTTCTCACATCACCACTACTTGTTATCACCTCCCCATTTGCACCCTTCACTGAAGTTCCCATTTGCTCCCTTGTCTTACGCACTTTATTTACCTCCTTCCAGAACATCTTTTTATTCTCCCTAAAATTTAATGATACTCTCTCACCCCAACTCTCATTTGCCCTCTTTTTCACCTCTTGCACCTTTCTCTTGACCTCCTGTCTCTTTCTTTTAAACATCTCCCACTCAATATATATATATATATATATATATATATATATATATATATATATATATATATATATATATATATATATATATATATATATTTACCAAATGGCGTCCTAGCTTCGTGTCTTCGATGTATATCAACTGACTTATATTTCTCTTGTGTGTCTCCCCTGATGATGTGATTATTACACGAAAGTGCACTTGGGAACTCATAGGAAAATATAAATGAATAATAGGAATATACTTGATCACGCAGAAATTGTGATCCTTTACATTATATATATATATATATATATATATATATATATATATATATATATATATATATATATATATATATATATATATATGTATATATATATATTATCCTGGGGATAGGGGAGAAAGAATACTTCCCACGTATTCCCTGCCTGTCGTAGAAGGCGACTAAAAGGGAAGGGAGCGGAGGGCTGGAAATCCTCCCCTCATTCTTTCTTTTTTAATTTTCCAAAAGAAGGAACAGAGAAGGGGGCCAGGTGAGGATATTTCCTCAAAGACCCAGTTCTCTGTTCTTAACGCTACCTCGCTAATGCGGGAAATGGCGAATAGTATGAAATATATATATATATATATATATATATATATATATATATATATATATATATATATATATATATATATATATATATATATATATTTATAACTAGCAGGCGCGAAGGTAGGGACGCCAGCGGCTGGGATTCGGATGAGGGCGAGCGGGAGGTGGTGGTCAGACGGGGAAGAAGGTACACAAGCACCCACCTTCTATATGTTATTGTCATTCCTCCACTCCCAGTAAATGGGTGGATCAGACACATACCCTTTGCAACATTACTCACATATATCCACAACAAGTGTCTGGCCAGTTTTAAAGTTACACACACACTTTCACACGAACAGTCCCAATTATTCTTTTTTCCATTTTCTTCGTGATGATGTGCTATTAGCAAGAGTATTTCAACCAAGATTTGAGACCACATAAAATGAGAAATACTCCATGCATAAATTTTGATAATCAATGAATACCGTTTGCACACTACGTTATATCAAATGAACATCTCCACCATTTATATACCATACAATGGTAAAGCCACTGATGAAATATTTGAGAACAGTCTCTCAAAAGCCTTTAAGGATAATGCCTCGGTATATGTCAAATCACAAGTTTAACGCGCGTGCATGCAACCAACTGACCATTGAGTCATACAGCAGAGTTATCCAGTTTCAAGTTCTTTTTTTCTAGCACTTCCAGATCCTTACATCATCGTACATACATTGAATACGTTCATCATTTTCACGAAATAACTTTTTTCTATATAAGTAAAATCCCTAGTTACTCAATATTCCGAGTACCTAACTGTTCTACAATCTATTAACCAGAGCTGTATCAGCATTTCTGTTTTCAGTTTGTTTCCTAACTTGGGAACCGAATCTCCTATCAAAACTTTTGGGCCGGCTCCTACTTCAACAGTATTGAAAGACTCTTACATGCAAACTTCTAAACTTCATCAGAGCCTTATGACATGATTTCCTGAGTATTTCTATATCTATTTTCATTTCATTCTAGATACGTGGCACATCTGGAGGACTTATTCATCAAAGACTAATTGTTAAGAATACTCTTACTTTCTAGCTAAAAAGTACTCCTAGAAGATCAGTGTCATTAAGACCACCACACTTGTTAAGGTCACTGTTATTCCACGTAAGAAATGCTCCTTGGAAGATTTAGTCATTTAAGACTGTCATCCATAAAGAAAACTCTTTTTCCTAGATAAGAGCAACTCCTGAAAGACCTAGCCGTTTAAGACTAGTATTTAGACTACTTTGTAGCTTCCATATCTAATTCCTATTACTGCAATTTTCTTGGGAATCCATTCCCATTCGCAAATTCCAAGAAAGGAGCGAGTCTCAGGTACGTATATCACATCTGGGCTTCCTAAATACTCCACACGCACACGGAATACGAAATGAGCAGGGGAAGGAAAGGTCTCAGTTCCTTTGATGCAGTTTTTCTTTCCCTCTATAATTTTCGCTTCACAGTTGGTGCTATTACTCCATGTGATTACAGCTGAATAATACATGGTGCCTTTTTGCTGAATTTATATGTCAGGGGGAAGGTCGAGACAGGAAAGGAGGAACTGGTGATTATTCATTATGATTTTGTCAAGATAACTGGAAAACAACAAAATACGAGTCCACAGGAACGAAGAGGAAGTACTGTAAGAAGGAAAGATCTAGAATTCACATTATAAAAGCCTTCGTTGAAACATGACACATTCCGGAAGGCAGTAGTGACAGGCTCAATAAATCACTGCTGAACAATAAATCAACTTATAAAAGCCAGAACTATTTTATGTGTGTTTCATAACGATACGCTCCCCGGAAGCTCTCAGACACGGTGAAAAATTCGCGTACGGCAAAGCTTTTACAGCAAAATACATATTTGACATGAGCCACGTTGTTGCCATCTCGTTGAAAATAGATATCCACTCTCGTGGAACACGTGACAACACGGCAACAATCCTGCCTAATGGTTAATGATAACATAATTATGATTATATTTAATATCAAATCACCGCTGAACTTATAATCGAGCTAGATGAGTCGGTAAAAAGTCCATCCATATATAAAACTTCATTGTCTAAATGTAATTATGGTGAACGCTTAAACAATTTATATCTACATTTTACTGTGATATTTACCGATACAGATTAACAGTTGTCGAAATTTTACAGATACTAAAGTTGGCAGATCGCCGGTCGGACCTGCGACAGCTATGGACAACACTTGGCCATCAACCTGAGGTTGTCATGTTATCAAGACAGCAACAAAGTCTGCATGAGCTTATTTCCTGTTTTCTTTTCTCCATGGGCTTTTTTTCCTCTTGCCAAAGAGATGGGTAGATAAAAAAATCTTTCCTCGTTTTTGGGGATGTATTTTGCTCGAGTTATGAGCAAAATCAATTGAAATGAGTTCGAATCCTCTCCCCACCCCAACCCCATAGAGAATAGGATGCAGTGACTCATTTATTTTTTTCCACTAGTTCACAAAACAGATTATTATTCAGGTTTCGCTTGAACTATGAAAACGTCAGCCTGAAATCCCCAGTGGAAGGGAGGTCGTGTAAATCCTAAGGCAGGGGTAACTCTTGGACGGCCATACTGCAAGAAAACTGAGGATGTTTTTATATATTCTGTGATAATCAGCCAAGTGTCTAGTTTCTGCTTCATATAACTGAGCTTTCATATATCATTTCGTTACACTAACACCTAATAATAGTGGTCGATCTCCTGGCTCATTGAGAACAAGGAGGGATGTATACTCCTCAAATGATCGAAGAGTTCGTGAGTTTGGGTTAGATCAAGCTCGGTGTGAGTCCTATGAATATCCGGGACATTTGTTGCTGGGAAAGACTATAGTTATGATGACACTGTTTACATATGAAGCAGACGACTGAAGTATTCGACTCTTTAGATGCTGGAAATGTGGTCAGGAGCTGCTAACGTGGTGGTCGGGTACAATAACATTAAGGACTCACCAAACTGTAGTTAGATGTTCCGTTCCCTCAATTACCACAGCTGAGTTAAACGCAAAGTTTCGAGTGAATAACTTGGGCTAAAGTGAAGGAACGTACCTTTTTCGAAGAATATCTAAATCGAACTCAAAGGGTCTGGCCTCTTTCAGCTTTAGCCTTATAAAGTGCAAGCGACACATGGCTTGTTTATAGAGGGACCTACTTCAGAATATCCAAGTAAGTTGGCCGTCAGCAAGTGCGTTCGCTCGAATAGCTCATACAGCACTCCCTCAGCACAGTCGTGCGCCACCCGATGATGGCAACCATCTACTGTTTATATCTGTATACAAACTGCAGCATCCAAAGCTGTTCAAACAAATGCCCTGTTCTTCTAACAAAAACACAAGATTTAGTGGTAATATACTCATGTTCTTTATGGCGCCATCAAGGTTTCAAGAAATTGTTCATCTTCTGGTCATACATCAAAAAGCATTTTTAATGGTCGACAACACACCTGCATATCCAACCAGTGAATAATCGTCTCATGAGTCAAGAGCAAGATCAAGTGCACCCCCACCTCCCTTCTTCTTGGGTGGGGAAGGGAACGACCAGACACGACATTCCTAATCCAACACATAAATCACGGGATTTTCGGTACCTGCAGCAGCTCAAGAAGCTTTTTGCGGCTTGGGGAAAAGTCATGAGAAAGCAGAGGCTACGTGGGCGTGAGGAGTCTTGCTGGTGGTCATCTTATAAAACAACAGGAATACCGACCTCAACTTCGCAAGGACCGGGTTGCAGGTAAAAACCTCGACCTTTACCTATGAATGAAGACACCTATTTCAACAAAGAAAAAATCTGAAGATATTTTTTTTTTAATGAGGTTGAAGGGAAGTTTCAGCTAAAGGGCTTATCACATTATCTTCGGTAAAGCTGGGACGTGCGCCACATGAAATCTAAAACTAATGGAAGAGACAGAAGATGAACCTCACCATCACCATGAAGTATACAGATTCCTGCCGAGGTTCTCTCATGAAGGTGAGCCAACTGAGGATGAGGACGAAGGAGAAAGGAAGAAGGAAGCGGATGGTAGAGAGAGAGAGAGAGAGAGAGAGAGAGAGAGAGAGAGAGAGAGAGAGAGAGAGAGAGAGAGAGAGAGAGAGAGAGAGAGAGAGAGAAGAGACAGGAGAGAGAGAGAATGATCTTAGGAATAATCACCACGAGATTTTGCCACAAGGTAGGGCTAGCGCATAGTCGTCACCGCAAGAAAGTCTGGAATCAAGATACGCGAATCGTGAGTTACTTTTTACCATGTGTTGTGTGAGATGGAGTGATTGTATGCTTGTGGAATGAATGCCAGTAGCCCAGGTGTGGGTGAGACGAAAAGAAAAGACAACCGATGAAGTTCTGGCTCACTGCATAGCGGTGGCTGACGTCCCGATACCCATGCAGATAGTACCGGTAATATTTGATAGCCGTGTTTATTACTCTTGTCTCCAAAGCGCATAACTTTACAGATGTCTAAGTTAAAGTTCCTTTGCAGTTTGTCTGAGCAATCTGTTGGACGGGAAAGATCTCTTTAAATACTTCATAATCTTGCTTATTCATAACTCTACCACCAACCTCTGTATTATCAACAAATTGGCAAGTCTAAGAGACCCATGTCTATAATAACTAATGTATATCAAGAAAAGAGTAGGGTCAAGGATCGACCCCTGTGGCACACCAGTCGTCAGACTGAGGTTTCGCCATGTAAAACTGCAGCACGTTTCTCTGTGTCGGTGAGCCAGTCACCCATCCACGTACGCAGTTCATCCCCTGTCCCATATGACATTAATTTACATAGCAGTCTCTTGTGTGGTACTTCAGCGAATGTCTTTCAGAAGCGAAGGTATATGACAACAAAGATTACTTCTGAATCCTGATTTTAAAAGATTCACTCTGACAAATCCTTGTTAATATCTTCAGATTAGATCTTTTGCTGTGGAAGTCTTATTGGGTGTCCGATATCAGTTCATTTTACAATCTTGTCTCATTATTTTTTATGTCATCGCATAGCCTAAACCCGATGTGGGGCTACCTGTCCAATAGATCAAGGAGTATTTTTCAATTTGCAAATGGCAGAGGACGACATTTGCAAATTTTCAGTCTTAGGATACTTAACTTCCGTTTGTGATTCGTTAAGTATTTTGGTTACGGGAAATTTCAAATGCCATCTGACCACCTTCAAGAATCTTAGTGTTAGATTATCTGGATCAGTCGATTTGTCTGGGTTACTTTCATCTCAGTAATTTAGAAATAATAACTCTTTACTTTCCATTATCTGTAATATTTCTTTATAAGTTACACAAAACATTACTCTGTGGCTGAGGTATTCATGATTTTTCTTCGAATGTATATACTGAACTGAAGGATTCATTCAGTAAGAAGGTCATTTGCTCATTGACATTGGCTACTTTATCATGTTCGGTTATGAGTTAATCCTTTTTTTCATTTTTGTTCTTTGACTTATTCATTTGAAGAATTCCTTGGAGTTGTTGGTAACACATACGGAAATCCTTTTTTATGTTCGTTTACATCGTCTTTTAACCATCATACATTCCCTCACTGCTTTCACCAGCTCTCGATGATTTTCATTGTTTTTCATTAAGGTGCTTACATAACTTTTTCTTTTGACGAATTAGTCTGTTTTCCTAGTCATCCAGGTCGGTTTTGAGTTTGCATTTGAGCTCATCATTACTGGAACTTTTTCATTCTCAAGAAATAAGTTGTTTTACAAATACTTCACATCTCCTCCACTGGATTAACATCAAGCAGTTGCGTCCACTTCCTACTGCTAATTTCGAGCCTTATTTTCTCAGTCAGCTCTCCTCTGATCTGGGACAAAGAATTTGTACTCGTCAATTTCAGATTTTTCATTTACTTCGAACAATTCTGTGGTCGCTATTTGTCAAATCCTTCAGTCAATTTTGATGAACAATTTGGGTGAACAGAATTATGTTGTCTTCCTTTTGCTTAAGAGGTCTGTGTACGTGCTTGTTAACACCACCTAGGCTGTCTTGAACATAAACTGAGACATAATCTCTTGTCGTGTACAAAATCAGGTACTGTTATTCTTCGACCAGTAAATGTTTCAGCATTTAACCTTGTTTCTGAAACAGCTTTTTAATGTTGGGTTTCTCCATGATATAATTTGATAACAGCTCACGTTTTAAAATAATGTTCCTCGCGTTTGTCTTCGTGAGCTAATATTGCTAGAATGATAAATCAATATGGCAAATTTCATGTAACAGTAGGGCACAGTGGGTGTACATGAAAACGTTATGCAAGAACAATTCAAGGCATAACAGGTCAAGAATCATAGTATCTTAAACCCCACAGGACAGACCTTAGGTGATGCCTCATCAGACGTAAAGCATCAACAACTGCTCCGTGATCTGTGGTTCCGCCATAAGCTTGACCGACTTCACCCACATCATTGACTCCACCGTCAGCTTGGTCGACTCCATCGTCGCCGTTACTAACCCTACCATTAGCTTGACCGATTCCAACACGTTTCACCGACCCCATCTACAGTGCCTCCAGCGTCACCACTAGTTTCACCGACCCCACCTACAGTGCCTCCAGCGTCACCACTAGTTTCATTGACCCCACCTACAGTGCCTCCAGCGTCATCACTAGTTTCACCGACCCCATCTACAGTGCCTCCAGCGTCACCACTAGTTTCACTGACCCCACCTACAGTGCCTCCAGCGTCACCACTAGTTTCACCGACTACACTGTCAGCTTCACCGACTCTATCGTCAACCTGAGCGACTCCACCGCCACCTTGACCAACTCCGCCACTAACCTCACCAACAACTTCCGAGTCAACTGACTTCTTCCTCCAGCAGTAGCCTGGACCTGCCAGAGTCATGACTTATTCAGACAAGGAGCGGTACACTGTGACACTATTCTCCTCCTGTTCTTTAAGCAGTCCAGGTACCTTTTCAGATATAGAAATGATTTAGGTTTTTCATGCATGTACCTCGTCTTACTGTGCCGGAGATGTCGCAGTATAGTGTGCACAGGAAGACATATCACCCTCACCCGCCTCCTCGCAGTTCCTGAAGCAACCTTCGCGGACCCCGGGACACTGCAGGAACAAAAGTGTTCGTGAATTTTTTGACAGTACTGCAGCAAAACTAATCCATTTTCTTTCAGCTGATGAAAAAAGAAAATATTCTGTCACTACCTTTTCACGTGCATGTTACACGACTGTGATTCTGACAGTAGCATTTTACGATAAAGTTCTATCCCTCTTCCATCCCCACCCTTTTCCCCTTACCAGTACGACTAATTATTATTGTGGGTGTGTGTGTGTGTGTGTGTGTGTGTGTGTGTGTGTGTGTGTTATGACTCCAGAGTAGCAAATGGAAAGATAACATCGTCTCTAAGTCATTAGCGTTCCAGCCCGCTTCGTCCTACCCAGTTCCGTACAACAGTTTTAAGGCGATGATTTTGCACGTTTGGCTCCACCGCTTATGATTGGTGAGTCAGGAGGGGACCCCGCACTGCCAACCGTCCAGTGGAAACTGTCGTACCGCCTCTGACGGTGATGTAATCTATTATATAATTCATTTATTCTCACCTAGTCCTCGTTAACGGTTCATTTATTATGGAACATGTTATACAACTCGTCCAGCGTTGCCTGAACGCATATTGTCAGTCACTGAGGCCCGGTCACTGGACTTTCCACACACTGTGTATCCTCTTCGGCGCCGCCGCTCACAGGGTGGGTAAGAGTTCCAAATACACAAGCAATTCTTGCAGCAGTAATCAAATCAATATAAAGGGCAGAAAACTCTACTTCGTTACACCAAATCCATATAATGATGGGAATTAGTGTCTATGAGTAATTTTCTGCTCTACTCAATCTAATGATTCATTCATTTGGCATACTGGGCACGTCACACGGCACGTCCACACGTCGTACGCCACACTGGTCACATCACTCAGGGCACGTCACACTGGGCACGTCACACGGAGTACGCCACACTGGGCACATCACTCAGGGCACGTCACACTGGGCACGTCACACGGCACGTCCACACGTAGTACGCCACACTGGTCACATCACTCAGGGCACGTCACACTGGGCACGCTAAACAGGGCAAGTCACACGAGGTATGCCGCGTAGAGCACACCACACAGGGCACGTTACAGGGTAGGCCACACAGGGCATGTTACAAGGGGTATATCCCTGGACGTTTTTTTAGTGTCAGACGTTCTCACCTGCGGTAAGTCGAGAATAAAAGATAATTCGGATTTAATGGTCGCCTGGTCATCCATCCGGTTAGCGGTAGTGAACTGGACGGTCTGTTAATGGTTCATGGGTTAAAGGATACCATTAAATCTTTCATCATGAAAATTAGCCTCGGAACGCTAACGTTAGGGAACATGGACAAGAATATACAAAGAGAGACAGTAGATTGAGTCAGCCTACAGGAGACCTGGCTCTGATTACCTCCAGCTAAAAACCCATAATAAATGAGCGAAGCTCCACAACCCCTGGAACCCAGACCATATTACCTTGGACAATACGAGGTACTCCCTACCCACTGAAATAACAATGTAAACACACGGTTCAAAAAGTGAGCTTCCTCAACCTGAAACAGTGATCTCGCTCTTCCAGGTGACCCAAAGTCAGATTACAGAAAAAGAAAAAATGAGGGAGAGGAAAATCGCAGGGCAGGAACACAAATCCAGAAGTCAGTGGTCCAAATTTCCTGGTTAATTTCATTATCCCTCGTGTGTGATAATTGAGAAAAGATTCTTCAGTTTAGTGGTGGTGTTTTGGTCGTCCTGGCCAGCTGGGGCGAGGCCGCGAGCACACGGAATTCCTAGAAGGAGAAACGGAGGGTGGAGGTTAGTGGGGAAGGATGGGCAGTGGGAGGGAACGGTGTCGACGGAAGGATGGAAGGAGGAAGGAGAGAAGGTCGAGATGGCTGGAGGGAGAGGAATACGGGTGGGATATGTAACGGTAGGGATTAACGGTGGGGTAGAATGGGATAGATGGGTGGTCTGGGATGGAAAGGGGTGATAGAATAGAACGCCAGATGGGAGGGAGAAGGATCAAGAGTTCGAGGATGGAAAGAGGGGTTAAGAGATAAGGAGGGGTGCTATGGAGGTCAGTTAACTCTGTAAGATCTGATGTTACAGTCCTCGAGACACTGGGGTCTGAGGACAAAGACGGAACGTCTGTAATCCATTTTGCACAATTATTCAGAGGATGAGCATAACCAGCACAGTCAACTAGCGGTGAGAGCGGCGAAGTCTAACTGAATCAAGCTGTCTAGTGTTGGAATATAATGAAAGGTACTGAGGGTGGAGCAAGGCGTCGGTGGAGGGGATGGGTTTGGGAAATGGGTCATGGACAATAAGAGGTTGGGGGTTCGGAGTCATGGCTGGGCATGGGTGAAAGACGAGTAAGTCCAGTGGGGACGTGGAAAAGGGTCGTTGGGGTGGGGGGGGGGGGGAGGACATGGGAAGGGGTTTCAGGTAAGGTGAACATAGGAGGGGATCGAGGATGGGGAACAGAAGAGGGTAGAGGACTGGGGATACGATAGGGAATCGAGAGTTGGGGACATGGGAGGGGATAGTGTGTCGGAGACAGGAAAAGGTGTCACGGGATAGGGGACATGAGAGCGGTTCTCTGGTGGGGAAGGAGGTTGAATATGGGATCTGGGAGGAGGGTGCAGGTTAAAACGTTGCAGAAGAAGAGGTCTTGATTGTATTCTCCCAAATGAGGAAAAATATTTTATTTTCCTAAGATTTCTCGTCGTCTTCCTTCTCCTTCTTTTCTCTCCAACGACGCCCAGTGATTCCAGCGTTCCAGGGCTGATCCCTTGCCCCCTGGTGGCTCCAGTTCGCACAGATTTCTCTCTCATTTTCCCCGGTAAGGGATTCCCCGAACTTCCAGGGAGTTAAAAGTAATTTATGCTAATTTTTTTGTGATAGAACTACAAAAGAAATTACACCATGACTTCAGTGCAGGACAGATGGGGGAGGCATTGGTTTTTCCTCTAGAATTTCGACAATTTTAATGACTTTATTCCCTGAAGAGACGACAAGTAATAAGATATGTAGTCATTTCCTGCATTTTTGCTTTCACTAAACAGCAAGACGAAATTTGTGCTGTTTCGAACACGATACTAATTCCAGAGTTCTTCTAAACAGAGACGAAATTCGAGCCACGGAACGGCAGATAGCACAAAATGAAACCAGAGATTTACTGCACTTTATCCCACTCTATCTTAAAAACCAATAGAAAAAGGAGTACATTTGGAGCAGCTCTCTTAAAGATCGTTTACAGCTTTTAACATCTCGTATTCTACCCTCAGGTTTATCACTGAATAATATAAACCTGAATGGCTCATCTGGGGAGAATAATTCTTGAATTAGATGGGTTGCCATGCATGAACGTTATGTACAATTTCGCCGGCAAACATACATGTCCCAGAAGAGTACAGGAGTTTTCTTTTCTTATCAAGAAGAGAGAAATAAACGTACATATATTAAACAGAAACCATAAAATACCACAAGATAAAAGCTGTACACTGAGAATATCTCTTACGTTGCTCCTCTTAGATTTCCTTTATCTCCAACAATTTTACAGATATTTTGAAAACTCTTTGCGGAAGTTTAAATGGCAGGAGACGCGGGGACATATCCCGGCCATTATGCACAAAATGGGATTAAATTTTCGAAATGTAAACAAACCATTCCCAGGAGTAGTCACACCGGTATATGTTCTAGGAGAGAAAAGATCCGCGAGACAGCAGAACACGTAAAGTCATCCAAACGGCTTCTCAAGACACCCACTAAACACAATAAAGATATAAGTATAATAGTTGGCGATATAACGATCTTGAAAAGTCTTGGGAAGGAAAACTGGAGGCAACGTCCCGTGAGGGTCTCCCTGGGCATTTAAGGACTGAAAGTTGAGGAATCTTGTTTGGTGATCAGGAGCCCTCGCCAGTGATATCCTTCCCCTTGATCTTTATCTTGGCTGAGGTTCCCAAGAATCTCAATACTTTGGAACTCGAGAATAAAGTTTTCTGGAGGAAGAATTAAGACTGTTCTTTTCTGGGTCCGTCCGAGCCAGGGGCAGGCGGGCTGTCTCCTGGCCGGTGAAACATCTTGAGGTCCTTCAAGGGTAAACTGCTCATCGTGAAATATCTTTCGACGAAGGAAGTTGACCATCACCACTCGACTTCACCATACACATCTGTTTAAAGATCCGGTTTACAAATCATGCCTTCATCCTCGTGTATATATATATATATATATATATATATATATATATATATATATATATATATATATATATATATATATATATATATATATATATATATCCTAAATGTTTAGGAAACACATCATGGAAGAGTTTCAGATACGCTTACTTGTATCTAATTATCCTTTTCAATGCTCCTTGTTCACAGGGTTTTACATATGACTGCTTATATCTCGACAGCCATCTACCACTGGCAGCAGTTAATTACCTCAAGTTAACCCATGCGAAGCTTTTAAGAAACTTTTCTAAATTCATGCACGTTAAGGCAGTTAGTATCATCTTCCACTGTAGGTGAACACTACCACAGGTAGAGTGATCGCATAAGTATAATATTCCACCTTGTCTTGAGGCCAAGTACAGACTTTACAGTGCGGGACCTGGAGTACACGAGAAGAGCCGAGGGACGGCGTCCAGGAACCCACTATATTTATGATGGCTCCAGGGGATGAGGACGTTATCTCTCCTTGCATCCAACTCCCGCGGTGTCACGTGGGTTAAATGATGACGATATAATTGGTGGAGGTGGAGCTCTGAGTTGTGTTGTCACGTGTGGGTAATGTGGTAACAACACTTGCGTGGTGGGAGATGAGTCTTCTATTGTCACCTGTTGGTAATGTGCTGACAGCACCGGTGGAGGCAAGAGGAGTCTTGTGTTGTCACCTGTGGCTCACATGTTGGGAACACTAGTGGTGGGGAAAGAACTTTTTTGCCATGCGTAGTTAATGAAGCGACAATACTGATGGTGTGCTCGTCGACACTCGGAAAACAGTGTAGTGACAACACTGCTGTGGTGGAGGAGGAATGTTGTGTTAAGATATAAAGGTAATGTATTAAAGACACTTGTGGTGGACGCAAGGCAGTGAAAGCATAGACAGAAAAGTTTCAGCTTTGGAACTACGAGTAGAAATATCCTTTCTCGTTGGAGTAGGAAAAAATCTCTCTCTGGATGAGGCAAAAAGAAACAGGCAGCATTTTTTTTTTTTTTCGTTGAAACAGGAAAAGAAAAGTTTCCGTTCTGACACTGGAAAAACAAGGCCTAATGTTTTTACTGAGATCGGAGAACAAATGTACTTTTTTCCCATAAAACTGGGTATAGAAGTTTTTCTGTGAGAATTGGTTATAAAACGTTTCTCTGGTTTGTTTTCAACGGGAGAACGTGTGATCATGGCCGGACCTCTGGACTGTTATTGAGGACGTTTAACGTCACGAACTCGTGGGGACGCAACAGGCGATCTTTAACCGGAGCTGTCTTCACCATGTCTCTCGTCAACCACCATCACTATCTACCCAGACACATCGTGAGTAACGAATGAAACCAGACGTTATTCAGTCATTCAATAAAAATATCATTCAAGAAACTGGCAAGAAAATGATCATATCTCAGAGACTGATGAGCCTAACTCAGCCCCGAACCACAGCCGTGAACATGAGAATTATTCAACTCAAGTTGACATTTCCATGACCTCTGGACGGTATGACCTTAGGGTATGATGGTGCAACCTTTGACCTGAAACCTTAAAGTCAAGCCAAAAGGCCAAGGCTACCATACCCAGGGGTTGCACTGTCGTCTTCAAGCAGTAAAGAAAGCAATAAGTCACACCATACTTGGAGGCGGGTCTCCTAGTATGGACACAATACGTAGTGTGTCGGTAACACGTCTTCTCACATCATGAGTGAGGCTCACCTTATAGCGCGTCAGTGCCTTCACTAATGCTGATCGGTTTCTCTCGCAAACTGAAATCAAAGAACTTGTGTCTCGTTAATGGTTCTTCAATCATTCTTCCTCTCATATGCAAAAATCATATCTAACATTATTCCAATAATTTATCACAATTACACAAACGACCTATATCAGCTATATCAAACGTTGATATCCATTAAACTGTCTTCAGCGAAAATCACAGGATGGTAATACTGCATTAAATATAATCTGAGAGCAAGTGATAATATTATTGTCATTATTCGTACCACTGGAAGAAATACAGAATGTAAGGTACATATGATCATTAGACGAAATTATATAAATGTTCAGAATACTCGACAAAAACAACCATGACAAAACAATTTCTGGGATCGTTAAGAAGAGCAAATCATTGAGAAGTCTCGTCAAATCAGACACCAGAACAGTTATTCCAAGGTTCAGCTGCCTGTGAGGACTCCAAGATTTAGCTCCGGGTATGGGGGCCTTAGAAGAATGGCTCGTTATCTGGAGGAGTAGTACGCTTAAGGTGAGGGGTCATGAGGGGTACGGGTGAACGGGATGACATATGGGGGCAGGTGATGGCTATAACGTTGGATTATTGAGAGAAGTATCATGTTAGAATGGATGAAGAGGTGTTATGTGGGGATGGATGAGCGGTGTTATGTAGGGTGGGTTAAGGGTTGCTATTTGGTGAAAGACGAGGGATGTTGTGTTGGGGAGGGTGAAGGGAAAATGGTGAACGGATATTATGTGGGAATGGATGAGGAAAATATCATCAGAGGTGAGTGATGGTATTATGTGCATCTGCAGGAGAGGAAGACATCTGGGCAATTGGTGAGGAGGTGCTATCCATGTTAAGGTAAATGATGGGTGGGCGGCATGTGAAAATGGGTGAAAGGCACAATGCGGTGATGGGTTACGGTGTGCAAGTTAGGAGGGGTGAGGGGGCACTATGAGAGGGGTAATGTGTTTGCCTCCTTCCTCTGATTGGCCTTCACCGAGCATCGTCCCGAAATCAGTGCCTTATCTTAAGGTAAGCCGTTCCTGTATCTAAAGGTGTCGTGACAACCTCTCCGCCTTTCTCCATAACAGGTCTTTCTGTTCTTTAACCAAAAGCGTCTCAGCAACTTCTGTCTTACGACTTTCCCTTCGTTTTCCCGTTCCGACGACGCTACTGCTGTCTAACCTCAAGACAAAGGAACTCTGTCTAACTCTGTTTTTTCCTCTAACTCCACCTTGCACGACGTTAACATTCCTACACCTTCTGTCCTATGCCCCTCTCTATATTTCTTTCCTACAGGCCATAAATCACTTTGTGGACATACGCAAGGCGTATGGAAGAAAAGGCCTTCATTCTCATGTTTTGAAGGACTTTGAAGGACTGTATTTCTCACGGTTGTAGTTGCTCGTCTTTTCCACTTCTGCTCTAAACCAAAAGGTGTCCTTCATCTTGGAAGCATGCACGAGTACTTCCTACTCAGAAAAGTTCGAACCTCCACTTATAATCGTCTGATGCTATGACTCTGACGATTTACAGTGTTTTCGGACCTCATCCATTTTCTTTAGAAATCTTGTACATCTCAGTCTTCTTCTTGATCATCAGTAGGGTTTTCGTAAAGGAAGGTCTACCCGTGATATCCTTTCCTATCTTACCAATGACCGGTTATCCTCTCCTTTGAGAGAGACTGGGGAATCTTACGTTACAACCCTTGATATCTCGAAAGCTTTTGACAGAGTATGGCTACAATTTCTGATCTCCAAGCTCCTAGCTTTCTCTTCGGCCGGTCTATCTATGTAACTGATGGATCAACCTCTTCCTCCACCCCTATTAAAAGCTGAGTCTCTCAGGACTAAGTCATGTTTCCTATGCTCTTGCTCCTTTTTATCGACAATATCCTTTGTTTAACACAAAGCCAAATGCGCCCGTATGGTCATGATTCAGCGCTGCATTGCAGCACTTCTTTCAAATCCAGTGCGTTTTCTGTTGCTCGACCTACGTCTCGTCTGGTCACAATTGCCTCTGGAAACTCAGATTTAGACACGAATTCCCAGCGGAGCAAGTCGCAACCTAAGCTTAATGCCTCTAGAACTCACTCTGTTTTTATTTGCAATACAGGGGCTTCGGGGCAACACTGGAGTTAAAGTAACTGGACGGACCATTAAAGAGACGCTAGTATAATAAACCAATGACTAGTTACAGTAGTGAAATGCAAAACAAATGGACTACACTAAAACACTTCAGACAGACTTCACTAATTCAATAAAACATGACTATGGTTACACTTTGGATAGTCAACATTAATGCACTAACATATGACTATGATAACACTTTAAGCCAGACTATACACTACAGTAAGATACGAATATGGGTACACTTCAGACAGAATACACTAAAACACTATTCCAGAGAGATTAAACTAAAACAGTAAAACTCCACTCCAGAGTTAAGACTTATACAATACACTATTTGCGGGCTACACTAATGGAATGGACAACTTAAGGGCTATAATGATAATATATGTGGTTCCAAAAGGAGCTTTACAACTCATTTTGAATTCGAAGCCCTTACGGCTAAGCCATTTGTACTAAAAAATCAGGATGACCGTACGATACACGAGGAACCTTTTAGACCCTCTCGACCCTGCGTAAAGCCTGGGAACCAAATAAAGGCTTTGTGATGAACCCATTACAGCCACCGCTTCAGGGAACATGTAATCCTTCAACCCGACTGGCCGGGTTGCTTAGTTCGACGAACAGTCAACTCGCACGGAAAAAGTTGTAATAAAAGTTTTAAGAAATTACAATGACAGTTTCAAAGACATCTGTCGTAATCATTCATACGAATAAGACCTGGAGATGAGGTACAACTTAAGACCTGGAGACCTGGTACAACATATGAACCAGGGACACGCTACAACGTAAGTTCTCGGGACGCAATATAACATGAGACCTGGGGACGTGGTACAACATGAGACCTGGGGACGTGGAACAACATGAGACCTGGGGACGTGGATCATCATAAGGCCCAGAGACGCACTGCAACATGAGACCTGGAGATGTGGTACAACATTAAGCATAGGGAAGCGGTACAACATGTGACCTGGCGACGCTGTACTACATAAGATCTCGAGACGTGTACAACATGAGACCTGGGGACGTGGTACAACATGAGACCTGGAGATGCAGTGCATGATAATACCTGGGCGTGCTGTGCACCATGAGACCTGGAGACTCAGTACATCATAAGACCTAGGGGCGCTATGCAACATAAGACCTGGGGATGTGGTACAACACAAGACCTGGGGTTATGGAACAATATATAAGACTTGGGGACGCGATGCAGTGTGAGTGGGTGATCCCAACCCAACAAACTGATAGTAAACATAACAAACACATCCACGATTCATTAACATTTGATAAGGATATCGTCGGCCATAACATATGATGAATAACATCACCAATGAGGAAAACAACGTGCAGCAGGTGGGAAGGAGCCCTCTGCCAATATCAATACAAATCAGGAGTTTAGGATACGATAACTGGCCTTCAGCAGATAAGCTCGTCACAGACTATCAGGTCCTGTGTTACCTGGCTTTCTCATATACTCCCATTTCTTACCAATGCCTTGGTAAGCAAGAGAATAAGAATGTTGTCACTATGGAGCTATATCACCAAAAGCGTCTTTTCTATTTTCCCCTCATCTCTTATTCTCTCCTGGGACCCTAGTTTCAAACTATACAGGTTGAAAACAAGTGTAGACTTCCTTCCGTCATAGCCAGAGTATGAAGGGTCATGCTGGATCAGTCAGGCAAGTCTTACTGGGTCGCTGTGGAATATGACAGTCATACTGGATCACAGTATGGAATAGGACAAAATCATAATGGATCAGTTAAACAGGCGACAAGGGTCATGCGTGGTCAGTCAAGCCCGGCAAGATGTCCTTTGCATGGGATATTAGTGACCAATCACCCCTCACACCAAGAACCATTGTCGACACAACAAGCTACAGTGGTCCCTGCGTCCAGAGCACAGGTCTTCCCATGTCTGAAGCCAGCAATGCGATGATGTAGTACGTACAATGGTGAGTTGGTGGAATGACCCACACTGATAAGATCGTCGAAGGCAAAATGCAAATGCTTGATTTGTGTGATAACTAAGATACAATCATTAGTGTGATAGCAAGTAAGCTGTGAGAGAGAGAGAGAGAGAGAGAGAGAGAGAGAGAGAGAGAGAGAGAGAGAGAGAGAGAGAGAGAGAGAGAGAGAGAGAGAGAGAGAGAGATGGGAAAGGGAGAAAGAACAAGGTAAGAAGAACGAGAGAGCGCGACCCACTATGATGAGCCTGGCGGCAGCTAGCGACACACTGGGCAGGAATTCAGACCAGAGAGGAAATTAAAGGATCCCGCCCCTTATTAGCGGCGTCGAAGGCAATCCGGGAGCCCCAGCCTCGCCCACACGCCTACACTCTCCTGCTAACTCCATTCCTTCAACAGTCACTCAAGACTT